>NW_025056759.1:0-7632 GCF_019279795.1 Protopterus annectens | reverse complement strand
CCAGGTCGGCTCCGAACCCATCCAGCAAGAATGAAGGCGAGATAGACAACTTAACATTTGTTATTTAAATCAGATTTTAGCTCACAAGAAGAAACTGCAAATAAAACATTCTTCATACTTTCACAGTTTGTCAGAACAAAATTTAACATATGAGCCTGACAATGAAACATTCTGAAAATCAAAGCTGCAGAAGTATACACTTTTCCCTATACCTATCAATAATTTTCTCATCCTTATCAGAAGAGTAGGAGTGGAATTAACTAAGTGCTTAGCAGCAGTGGTATCAATTTAAGCTATAACTGCTGGGTCAGGATTGGGAGTAGTGTATAAAAATGTAAAAGAATGAAGACATGTATACATCCTATTTGCCTTTTAAGAAGCTGGCTGACTATCAGGAAAGTTGTAGACAGTGACACACATCCTCTAAAGCAGACAGAACAGGAAGAATGGGTGTAGGTTCTGGAAAATCCTTCTGAACAACTTACAGTATTTTTTGAGGGACTGACAAACATCAGTGTTCTCCCACTGAAAACACTGGCACATTCTAGCAAGGCTTATCTGAGAAAGAGACACAATCGACAGGAAGAGTCAGAAACTGAGCTCTCCTCTGAGTCTGAATCAAAAGCTGAAGAAAAACACCAAATCCATCCCTGGATCCTTCCTGTTCAGATTCAAAATCTTAAATCTCTTTTAGGAAAAGAGGTATCCCTCTATCTTTTACCAGAAAATGCTTTATAAGAAGGATAAATAGACTGAATAAAACACTGAGCCAGACCCATGAAAACTACTCTTATCCAAAGAAATTTGAGGAGGAGGAGTAGATACAAGTTTGGTTTTTGGTTTCTTTTTGACAGGAAAAATAGGGCCAACAGTGTTACTAATGATAGCAGCTGTTTCCCTATGGATTGGCACAGCATTCTGCCAGAAGAAGGAAACCTCCTGTTCCCTCTCCCAGGACTGACTAGAGTGTCTCTCTTGCACATTAAGAGGACTCCAAAAACTGTAGAGGATATGTCTAGCCCACATATTGTTGCTGTAGGTGCTACACATGATGGATCCAAGGTAAAAGTATGACCTGGTTCCCTCTTGTTTGTTGATGTACCACATGACTGTGTGATTCTTTGTAACAACTTGAAGAGATCCGGGGGACCAAAGATGAATCAGACAGTACAGTGCCTTGATCAGGGCAATCATCTCTTTCATACTTATGTGCTTGTGTTTCTCCTTGGTGTTCCACACACTTGCATTATATCTCCCCCTAAAACTTTTCCACAAGCTAAATCTGAGGTCTATGGTCATTGACTGCTTTGAAGCAGGGATGGAAAAGGGGAGACCTGGATTTAGGGAACTTTTCTGTCTCCACCAAGTGATTTCTCTTCTGACAAACCTCAGCAATGGGATGTGAAAGATAACAAATGTTGGTGCTGGGACCAAAGACATTTCACAACTGCATCTTTCTCATGTGGAGTCTTGCTTGGGGTTATCCTAAAAATAATAGATGCCATGACACCCAAAATGCTGAGGTATTCCTTCACAGTGACCAAAGTCTGAGTGGAAACCCTTAAAAAATACAACTAGATCTATTTTTCTTGGGTCTATAAAAGTTTCACGAAAATCCATTACAGTGAATACCAAAAGAGCGACATGTATTAATCGAACCACAAATACACCAAACGCACTAAACCATGAAATTTAAAACATCGAACGGTCATAGTCGGTCAACCCCACCACCTGCTACATACTACCTACCCAAACAAAATAAATAAACCACATGCAAACACTAACCAAACCCTACTCCTAACCCTAAATTAAAGCACCAAAACTCAGCTTCTAACACTACACTAAACCCCACATACACAACTGTCTATGCACTATCCTTAACCCTTCCCTAATCCTAAGGTCCGTAACAACCGCACACTTCCCCTACGGAGATGTACCCTAACAAAATAAATAATACACATAAATACATTTAACAAAACCCTACACTAAATCTTACATACATTACCTATCTATACACTTACCTTAACTCGCACCCTACCCTAAGGTCCATACCTATCACGCACTTATCTTACGGATCTATACCGCAGACGGGCCAACAAAAACACTTAGACATTTCGAATTTCGCTGTTTTGGACGTTCAGCGGTTACATAGTTCACACAATACATGTCAATCATTTCGTATTTGCTGAAACTGCGTTTCGATCATCTGATAGGGAGCCATTTTTTTTCCTATGGTAAAAAAGCTCTTTGAACTGAGGTGTTGTTATATCCTGGGAAATAACAAGACCACACGGTTTATGGAGTTGTAAGGCCTTTCTTTATTAAGAGCCTCCAGGTGCACACCCATGCTTCATCTCACAACTTCTGCCAGTCATACATCCACCAGAACCAACAAGTTACCAGAGAATACAGAACCAACAGTACATGCTGAATTCCCCACAGCGCCCCTACAGTACAACAACCACATTACCAGCCCGAATACTACATTCCTCCCCTTTTAAGCTAAGACACAATTCCCTACAATAGCAAAACTAGGGAGCAAGTTCCACAATGCATTTAATCACTTACTTGTAAATAACAGGCTAGTTATTAACTGGTTACCATACAATCTACTATTTTTAGGCTGGTAATCTATACATGCACTTTTGCTAACATTGATAGTCCTTCAAGTAACTAGGTTTAACCAGCACACACTTAGAACGGCGCAGTGGTACCACCAACAGGTGACTCGGTGTCACAGATTACCACTTCAGGCCATCCGGTGTGTCCTTCCCACAACGCATCGTTGGATCCTCTCAGAAACCTCATCCTTCCACGTCCCGAAGCGGTCTCCCTCAATTTGTGATCCTCCTGCCACTCGGCGCAGCCCTGGTTCGAACTTTAACGGTAGTTCCGGAGCGGCAGTTCCATGGCGTCAGCTTCTTCTGTTCGCTCCGCTTAAAATTTGGTCTACATGTAATGCGCCTTACTCTGAAATCTCCATTCAAAAGCGCCTCACCTGGTACGATAATGGACCTGTGCTCTTGACAATGAACCCTGGAATCCACTTAGGTCCATAACTGGGAATTCTCAGCGTCATCACTGCATCTCCTCCAGAAAAATTTCTGCCGGCTCTCTCCATCGTCTATCATGACCATTCTTTTTGCCTCCACTGGGTCCCCTCCACCTTAGCTTTCCGGACATTTGGATACACTAGATCCAGCGTGGATCTCAATCTCCGATCCTTGCAACATCTCGGCGGGTGACAAACCCGTGGTAGATTGTGAATTAATATCCCCGATAATTGAATATTTACCACCCTTGACACTTTGCTGCCATATCTTCCTTCTCCAGACTTTTTCATCATGGCTTTAGAAGTCTGAATCAGCTTTCAGCACAACCATTTGTAGCTGCATGGTAGGAGTGCTGAGAGTGATGTGGGTATGGCGATGCCATTTTTCTCAGAAAACCCTTGAACTCTTAAGCACTTTCGTAGAAATATGAAGCTTATTATCCGGATACAAATAGTCTCTGGTAGTCCTTGGCTACTGAAACTCCTCCTCAAGCATTCAATGGTAACGAGGGAAGATTGTCAATGTAACTTGATAGGCATCCATCCATTTCAATGAGCATCCATGATTATCAAAAACATGGCCCCATGAAAGGTCCTGCATAATCTATATGAAGTCTCTGCCAAGGTCTACTCGGCCACTCCCCATGGATGTAGTGCGGCGCCCGCCACCGGCAAGTTCGCGATGTTGTTGACATGTTTTACACTCATTCATGACTTCAATCTTTCGTGGTCCAACTTGGGCCACCAAAATAACCAATTTCAGGCGGCTACCATTCCGGGTAATGCCCACATGACCTTGGTGCAACTGCTGTAAAGTGCCGTCTTCCTGGGGACGGAATTATCACTCGATGCCCCCACAATATCGCATCCATCTTGCACACTCAGCTCTGTTTTCCTCACCTCATGGGCGAAAAACTGGATCCGTTTGTTGGACTGGCCCGGCAGCCTTGCTGAACCCGCTGAAACACTCTAGCTTAAGCACGGGTCTATTATTGTGTGTCCAAACACTCAGTTCTCTTGCAGACCCCAACGTGATGTCTTCCATCATCTAAACTTCGGTCCTCCCGCTTCCTCTTCCTGGAAGATGCCTGGCATGGCAAACGGTAAGCGACTTAGTGCATCTGCATTACTATGGTGTTTTCGGGCTTATAAACAATCTCGTATTCATAAGCTCTCAACGTTACAGCCCATCTGAATGCGGGGAGAAACCATCGCGGTGCGGTACTGCTTTCATCTCGTTGAATAATGACAACAAAGGCTTATGATCAGTGCAAATAGTAAACTTCCTCCCCATAGAGGTACTTGTGAAATCGGCGATTCCAAACGCGTGACAGCCAAACCTCTTTATCTAACTGAGGAATAGTTTGACTCCAGCTTTTAGTTGTCAAAGTTAAAAGTTGACATGAACCCAATGGGTCTCTCTCTTGTCCATCTGGCATCGCGGTGTGCCAACGCAGCCCCTAATCCATATGGTGTGTAAGTGAGGCATCACGCATGACAAGAATTAAGTCCCTTGTGACTAATCGTAGTGCGCAAAACCTCTGAAGATTGCATTAGTTCCTTTGACTGTTCAAGCGCTCTGTCCTGTTCCTCTTGCCATGACCAATGAGCCTCCTTCCTTAATAACTTATGTAAAGGAGCTAACAGTGTTGACAGATTTGGCAGGAACCCATTATAATAGTTGAGTAAGCCTAAATAGGCTTTCAGATCTGTAACATTTGTGGGTGCTGGTGCCTGTTGAATGGCTTCCACTTTATTGGCAGGGGGTGTAGGCCTGATGCATCCCACCTTTGTAGCCCAGGAATTCTGCTTCCATTGCCATGAAAGCACATTTACTCCCGCTTCACCCGTGACCTGCCTCACGCGCCCAGTCGACTCAGCACCTCATTCAGCTGATCTCCAGATGCTCTCGAATGTTCCTTCCGTCAACAGGATATGCAGCTCTAAATACACAGCCACCTTTGGAATCCTGCCACCAGTCCCTCCATTATTCTCTGGAAAATGGCTGGACTCGAGGAAACCCCAAAAGGTGAGCGATTTACTTGGAACAAACCTTTGTGTGTGTTCAGGGTAACATACACCTTTGACCCTTCTTCCAGCACTACTTGTTGATATGCCTGACTGAGGTCCAGTTTACTAAACCTTTCACCTCCCGACAGCTTTTCAAACACATCCTCCACAGGCAAGGGATACTGCTCCAGCTTCGAGACTTGGTTCACTGTTAGCTTATAGTCACCACATGCGCGCATTTTAGCACCATCTGGCTTTAATAATACTGGAACAATTGAGTGCGCTCCATTCCATGAGAAACTTTACTGGTTCAATTATACCTTTGGCTTAGTGAGTCTCTCTAACTCAAACTCAGCTTTCTTCTTCATCAGCGGTATGAATTCTGGGGCCGGGGTTTGTAAAATCTTGGCGTTACGTTTTCTTTCCGCGTGTATCTTTGCTGGTGGACCCCTCCAGGTCCCCAGTTCACTCTTTGAATACTTCTTCATTGTTCGAGCACCTCTTGCAAGGTCAGGCCTGGCTGTTCTACCTTATGGAGCTGTAGGCAGTCCATGTTTAGCTCGCTTTAACCACACCCGGCCCTAGCAAGGTTTGGTCCCTTACCTGCTACCACCATGACTGGCAACTCTTTTGACTTGGTCTTTATATTTTACCTTCATTTTCACCCATTCCCAACATGGGAACTATTTTCACCCTGTGTAGGTTTTCAAAGTCACTGAACAGTCCTTGCAGCTTCCGGAGCTTCTCTGGGCCATAACTTCCCATAATACTCATGCCTTGGACAGAACATGTCACACTACACCCCATATCCACTTCCCAAACTGCACCCATTTTACCATTTAAGTCCAACTGGTTTTAAATGGGATCAACCTTTCCCACCTGGCCTCTTTCAATGCTAAACATTGTGAACACTTCTTCGCTTCCCTGGTTGGTTGATCTTGTAACTTCACGCATGTGGTGTGTGTGCATACTGCCGCTTTTATTTTTCGGTTTCCTTCTTATCCATCATACTGCTTTTTCCCTCCCCCTTTTTTCGCTGGTCCCTAGAGTGGGCATTGAGCTGCACATTTCTTTACATGGCCCTTTTCCCAAGCATGACATTTTACAGTTAAAAACTATAAAGTTCTCAAGGATGATGTCTACCTCCACACCTGTAACAAGCATACGACCAGATCTCCTTTGTAAATTTGCCCATGACCAATCTTATGCACTGGCAGTGTCGCACTTGCTTCCAACCCTTCCGCGGGCTTTCTGTTGTAAATCAATGGTCATCTTTAGTCGCTGTCTCTATGGCCTGTGCCAACTTCAAGGCCTCCTTTCAAATGATGTCAGGCTCCGCTAACAGTTCATGCTAGGCGTCGTCCGCAATGCCACATACAAGCCTAATCTCTCGTAGCATTTCGGGTCAGTCTGTCCCTATAATCACAATGTTGTGCCAGTTCCTCAACACTGCACATACCCATTACCGCTTCATTAGCCATTCTAGTCCTTGAATTTAACTTGAACCTCTGGACTATTGCACTCGCTTCGGGTTATAATGTGACTGAAGTAAACTCGCCAACTCTTGTGAATGATTTGTCCCCCGTTTATCATCAGGACTCAATAAGTTTCTCATCAGACTGGGAAATGGCCTTGTAATGCCCACCGAAGCTTAGCAATATGGCTCGCTCCACCCGCCTCCATTATCTGGTTTGCCTCAAAAAATGTTCCAACATCTCCACAATATTCCTCCCAGGTCTGTGTCTGACAGTCGAGCGCAACCAGTGACCCTAACATGGAACCAGACATCACTCCAGTAGGTCTCCCCGCCTCTTCGCCATCCCACATGAACTGCAGCCCACCAGTTTACTCGCAGCGGATCTCGAGGTATCCCATCCTCGTCAGCCAATATGTTATATCCTGGGAAATAACAAGTACCACACGGTTTATGGAGTTGGGGCGGTCTTTACAGAGCTCCAGGTGCACACCCATGCTACATCTCACAACTTCTGCAAGTCATACATCCACCAGAACAACAAGTTACCAGAGAATACAGAACCAACAGTACATGTGAATTCCCCACAGCCCTACAGTACAACAACCACATTACCAGCCCGAATACTACATGTTATAGAAAGAAAACATTCCTGTGTAAAGAAGTCAGAAAGAGTTTTGAATGTTGTCTTGAAAGACAGAAATCTGTACCAACACAGAAATTTCTGACTCTTTGAAAAGACAATACAAAGATAAGAAAGTTGGCTAAATATGGAAAAATGTGGATACCCTTAGACTGCAAATCCTAGAGATTCCTGTATCAGTTTACCCATTCCATTACACTTTTGATATTCCTGCAGCAGAGGAACAAGAAACTAAATGTCTATCCCAAAGGGAATTTAAAATCTTATTTTCCACATTATCTGGGGTTTCTGAGACTGCAGACAGGCATACCTTCTCAAAGCAATACCAGTGGCCATAGCCTGGAAGAGTACCAACAGAGTCATACACACACTGAACAGTGACTTATAATGAAAGAAACTACAGATCTTTCCTAGAATGCCAAATATTCCTCATACTTTCACAATTAGTTGAAA
>NW_025056758.1:5000-7689 GCF_019279795.1 Protopterus annectens | reverse complement strand
CTATCTACTCTTACACATTGCATGGTCACAGGTGACTACTTATGGAGTACATAAACTAGGCTTGTGTTGAACAGTGTGTGTAGCCTGCAGAGTGATATTGCTTCTTACTGTTTTCTGCATCTAGTAGTTAGCAGTCAGATAACTGTTTTTTTTATCCTAGCTATGTGACTACAGTACCCATTTTGGCCATATGTGGCTGTTTGCATTTGGATGGGCAAGCCTTTGGGGAAAAACAATGTACCCTGTCAATATGTGTCTATACAACATGGTAAATAACACCTGCTCACCTGTTTAATTATATGTGTGAGTGACATCCACACAGGGACAGAGTTCTGTAAGTAAGTGCATTATCTACTATTGAACCCCATTACTTTTTGACAGCACCGGCAACCTTATATATATGTCATAATGCAGCTTTAATCACCATTGTCAGGGTTCATAGGACGATACAGGCATAGAGACACATATAAACATATACATTTAAGTCTATAACAGGGATATATATATACAGGGGCGGCTCGTGGCATCGGGCTGCCGGACTGCAGCCCCCTCAAATTAAAAAAAGAAAACAAAATAAAAATATTTTTTTAAATTTCGACTTACGATAGTTCCAACTCGCGATGCTCAAGGCAGTCCGGCCAGGACCATAGAAAGGGGCGCCAGGAGATGTCTGTGCACTTTGGTGCACAGACACGCTGAGATAGCGGCATCGGTGCAGCAACAGCCAGAACACTCGGGAGGGAGCTTGGGATCTAAATGCGTCGGAAGGAGCTTTACTGGGATCTCATGGGTCTTTGAGGAAATGCATGAGCAGGATATATGGTATGGAGAACAGACAGAGTGGTCTATGGTGCATATTCACGTTATGTGTTGGTGTTTGGAACTTGAGTTGTGTATGTGTTAGCTGGTGCTTGGAACCTGAGGGGGGGGTGTGTGTGTGTGTGTGTGTGTGAAAATGCCCCTGGAGCTCATGGTGGTGAATTAATGGTAGGGAATACCTCAGGCTTGAACCCCTGTACCCTGTATGCAGGTGTTAAGACTTGAGTTCCCCTACCACCACTTGCATAAAAAATTGCAGATTTTTTTGCCTCATATGTTGATCCTGATCTGAGCATTCCTCATAATATCTGTGGTTTGTAAATGTTGCAATGCTTGATATTTGATGGTGTAGTAGTAGCATTGTTACCTCACAACTTCAGAGTTCTCCCAAGGTTTGATTCTTGGCTGCAGGGTTCCTTCTTTGTAGGGGTCCGTTATCTTCTCCTGTGTTTGTGTGGGTTTGCTTTTGTGTCCTCCCATGTTACAAAGGAACATGTCTGCATTATTTCTTCCCTGGGCCTCTGCTGAAAATTGTTTTTGTTCAAAGTCAGACTGTCCTGATTAACAAATGTTAAATGGAAATTGACAGGCAGTTTGAATTTCCAGACTTCAGGTTTCTAAATGTTTAATTCCTTGCAGATTTGATGAATTGCAGTGGTAGTATTGATTGCCTCCACAGCTATAGGTTTTTCTGGTTTTTGATTCTTGGTTAGGGGTGGCTTCTGTGTGGAGTCTGCATCTCCTCCTTGTGTTTGTGTGGATTTGCTCTGGTGCCCTGCCATTTTACAAAGAGCGTGTCTGCAGTATTAATCTTCCCCTGCGTCTCTGCTATGAAAAGTGTTTTGTTCTGTCCGCGGTAAAATTGACCCGGCATTTGAATTTCAGACTTCAGGTTTCTGAATGTTTAATTCCTTACAGATTTGATTAGCAGTGGTAGTATTGTTGCCTCCACAGCTATAAGTTTTTATGTGTAAGTTGATTCTTGGTTGGGTAATTGGCTTCTGTGTGGGTCTGCATCTCCTCCTTGTGTTTGTGTGGATTTCCTCTGGTGCCTGCCATTTTACAAAGACGTGTCTGCAGTATTAATCCCTGCTTCTCTGCTGAAAATTGTTTTTGTTCTGTCCGCAGTAAAATTTACCGGCATTTGAATTTCAGACTTCAGGTTTCTGAATGTTTAAGTCCTTACAGATTTGATGAATTGCAGTGGTAGTATTGTTGCCTCCCAGCTATAGGTTTTCTGGTTTGATTCTTGGTTGGGGTGGCTTCTGTGTGGAGTCTGCATCTCCTCCTTGTGTTTGTGTGGATTTGCTCTGGTGCCCTGCCATTTTACAAAAGGCGTGTCTGCAGTATTAATCCCTCACGTCTCTGCTGAAAATTGTTTTGTTCTGTCCATGATAAAATTGATCCAGCATTTTGAATTTCAGACTTCAGGTTTCACGAATGTTTCCAATTTGCCTTACAGATTTGATGGTGCAGTGGTAGTATTGTTGCCCTCCACAGCTATAGGTTTTTCTGGTTTGATTCTTGGTTGGGGTGGCTTCTGTGTGGAGTCTGCATCTCCTCCCTGTGTTTGTTATTGGATTTCCTCTGGTGCCCTGCCATTTTACAAAGGCGATGTCTGCAGTATTAATTCCTCGTCTCTGCTGAAAATTGTTTTTGTTCTGTCCGCACTTGAGTAAAATTGACCGTGAACAGCTTTAATTTCAAACTTCATGTTCTTCAAGAATACATAGTAGCACTTTAACCTTTTTTTCTAGCAATTTTCTAAGTTTATAAGATGAATATTTAAATTTGTCCCTATTTTTTGGGACTGTTATATCCCCCATTATTGGCTTAAGGTCCAGGTTTTTGTGCTAAGGTTGACCCAAGC
>NW_025056757.1:0-7967 GCF_019279795.1 Protopterus annectens | reverse complement strand
AAAGGAAGCATCAGTACACTTTGTAGCACGTGCAACACTGCTGTAAGTCTGTCATGCATATCATGAGATAGGCAGGTGTTTGATTCACAATACTGGCATGTGTGGTTGTGTGTTTGTCCATATATGTCACATATGGTGGGGAATACATCTCAATTGTTACTCACTCTCCTGTACACTGTTGTAGACATCTCTACAGACTGCAATGTAGAAAGCAGAATATAGGCAGGGTGTGTACCTCACACATGTCAGGTATCTGTAGTGACATAGGTGTATTCAATAGTGAATTCCACAGTGTGTGTGTGTGTGTGTGTGTGTGTGTGTGTGTGTGTGTGTGTGTGTGTGTGTGTGTGTGTGTGTTACTGTGTCAGTGAATCCATGAGTGTGTGGGTGTGTTACTGTGTCTCTGAATACATGTGTGTGAATACCTGAGTGTGTGGGTGTATTTGTGTGTTCGCATCCTGTCATGGGAATGTGTATTATTGCTTCCCAATGAGGCAACACACTTTCCACTGGCCTCTACCCTTGTTATCAGCTAGACCGCTCTCTTACCTCTCCACTCCATGTAACTCTACCTGTGATGTCTCCCAGTATGGATGTCATGTCTCTAGCCCAGTAGCTCAATACACATCTATCATGCTCTTGGATCAGTAGATCATTAGACATGTTTGGAACGTGGGACTTTCTAACTGTGATGTGGAAGCTACAACGTCCATGCTGGTATTTTCATACATACCTGTGAGTCCACATTTACATATGGGACACCAACTGCAAACACCACATCCACCGGCACACATGCAATTAGACCTGAAGGAGGAAGGCAGAACATCACATCTCAACATGCAGTTACTGTTGTTAATACGACATTGATACCAAGTTAACAGTACAAAATGCATTTCTAAACCTATACTACATGGTATGTTCCATGCCTGTCAACAGTACACAAATAAATTGTAATCTGGCAATTATCTTCCCAGTCTGTTCACCTTGTGCATCAGACCAAATGAGTAATTCCCTGCAGCGATGGTGTGGATGACAGGGATGTGGCACAGGCATCATCATATGCACAGGGTGATAATGTTTGCCAGAGGCCTAGGCTGCACCATTGGATGACATCATGTGTGTGGGTTAGGGCCTTTGATCACATTGGGCATGTGTGGATGTTATGCATGTGTGTGTTGCGGTGCCCTACATATGTTTCCGGTGTGTGCGTGTATGTATGCACACAGTTCTGGCATGGGTATAGCCTACACCGGGTATTATTGACAGCTGCAGACTGTACAGGCCAGGTTTTAAAGTTTACAATGTCCAGCCACGGCCACATGACCTGAACCTGCCAGGGGTTGCACGGGCACTACCAGGCAGAGGTGCAGATTGGGTACTGTCTAATGACCCATGTCCACTGGAATTGTGTCCCTGTTAGGACCATCCAAGACCATGTGCACGTGGCCTGTTGTGTCCTGGTGTGGACAGCACAGCACCAGCTGCACTGTTGCTGCTTCTGCCACTATGGGAGTGGGCATGTGAGGTAGCACAGTCAGGTAGAGTAGACACAGATGATGTAGCTGGCCTACATCCACGTGCCTGATGCCTCACTCCTACCAGATGTTCCAGCAGAGACATCTCACTCTCGCAGATTGACATGCCACAGTCAAGAACTCCAACCATGTCACCCAATCGCCTATCCAAAACTGCAATAAGCTGATGTTGAGCATTTGCCATTGCCTGGATGTTGTTGTTTAAAGAACAGGCAGCAGCCCTCTGAAGCATCTGACCTTCTCTGTTGTGCCATTCAGCACGTGCCTGTGCCTCCATTACAGCCTGAAACATGCATCTGGTGACACCAGCTGCTGTGCTCTGCCCAGGGCATGTTGGCCAGAGGTCCCCAGGCAGCACTGGCCACATGCCTGTGGGCATCACCAGTCAGTTGGCTGACACCATGGTGTGCAGGCACACCTTCCATACCCTCCACACTTTCCTTTTCCCAGCTACCACACCCAACTGTCCTTCCTCTATGGCCACTGGTGATGGGGTATGTTTGGCATGAGAACTGTGTGGGGATGAGGGGATATAGGTGGAATGGCAACCAATGGCACAGATTCAGCCCCTGACAACCCAGCCTGTGCCTCAATCTTATGTTCATCATCACTGCTAGAGTCTGTGGGGACACTAACATCAGATGGACCACAGGAGGGAATGCACCTACATCAACACCTGTGAGGGGCAGACAAGAATGAATTACAATCTATAAAAAACACATGCACACACACACAAACAAAGCACACGCACACAAACAAAACACACACACACAGACAAAACACACACACACATACAGAGACACACAGACACACTAGGGAAACATTCATGTGATATGACAGGGCATGCAACATGCATGTGATATGGCAGAAATGCAGCTCAGACAATAATAGTGGTAGTTATACATCCCGGGGTTGCACACAACAGCTGTGTCATAGCAGAAGGCATGCACATTACACAATTTATAGTAGTTAGCATACATCCCTGTGTTACACCATGTAGACCAGCACAGGTTAACAGTACACCTCTGATTTTGGCATATGACCTTTACAATCACATGTAGTATGACATGTGATCTGCTGATTTTGCAATGACATGCATACATGTTTAACAAATGGTGTCCTGTCAAATATACAGTGGAGTAATGGTGTCCCAATGCAGGGATGTGTTATACTAACAAGGACCTTCCGCTGATGCAGTGTTGTCTGTCCACCCTACAGATATACTGCATTTAGCTGATGTGCATGGCCATTGCAGGGAATCATGTGGCTCTATTGCCTTATTTCAGACACAGTTCATAGCCATGACTGTGTTCAGATACAATACATTTTTACTGTGGAATGTGACCCACTCACTGAGGTGTATACACACTAAACCATAATGTGGAATTTTGACACAGGTCACTCACGGGTATACGGATCACACCCCTGCACATCTGCAACCATATTGCTGCTGCCTGCCAACTATGGCCAGACATGGCAAACTTTGGGACACCATGTCCCACATGACATCTGTGTACCTCATACACACATACATGAGGAGCAAGGATGACAGTGATGTCTGCCACCAGCAAGGGGAATGTATTGTATCTGTGGCCTGATGTGGTTGTCTGTGTGTGTATGTGGATACTGTACAGGTGACTGCTGTCATGTCATGACACACTCAAGATGTTCAACATCTTATGTGGTGGACTGATGCTACACCTACACAAGATGTGCACAGGCCTGTAGGATATCTATTGTTCCACATCTGCAATATAACCGGTACACAAAGGCCATAGTTGGATCATGTGGAGCCAATGTACAACAGGGTGTACACACATGCACATGACTTCTACTGTGTGTGTTGCTTCATGTCTCTGGCCATCCTCCATGGCCATGTGTGAACATGTGTTGGCCAAATGGTTGTGACAGGTGTCTATTTCACATGTCTCTGTTGTTCCATATGACATACACCCATAGATGTCATATGCTCCACTGATGACAGGGTTATGCAGACAAAGGGTTGTATGTTTGGTATGTGGAATATGTTTTTCAGGATAGTTAGGCAGTGTTGCAGGCAGCCCATTAAATGTCATGGACATGTCAGATACCACATAACATTGTGTGACATTCATAGCAGGGGTATAATCCACACCGGTGAATCCTGTGGGCTGGCCATACTCCAGCTCACTATGTAGTACTGTTTGTATTCCCCACATGGGTAGTTCTGATTTGTAGTACATGTCCCTACAGTGAACAACACCTCCACCATTGTATGCACAGCTGTCATCACATCTGGCAATGACAGATTGTGAGGTTTCATGTCAGTGTTTCACATAGTTAGCAATTATTGGACATGGGTAGCCATTGTGATGCATTGCAGGTCCAACCTGTAAATTGTGATGGGACCATACATTATGTGTACATGTAGTAAATGGCCACATGGCAGACAGATCTATTCATTAACATGCCTGATAAATAATAACAGTCTCACCTGCAATGGGCTGCTGTCACAGTGGAAAGCAAAGAGGTACCTACATAGGAGTGACACAACAGTATGATCATTATCCATGCCTTTATGGTAGCTACAGGGTGCAATGTGCATGTTAACACATACTCCAGTACAATAGACTATACTACGGAGTATGCACTTACGTGCATACATGGAGTAGCATACTATAGTATGCTGCAAGTGTGTATACATGCCTTGCATATGATGTTACATTACATATTGTACAGTGACACATGTAACTATATGAAATATAGTTATTATATGTGCAGTAGTGACTTACCAGGCAACTCCAGGCTCAGTGATTGAGAGGCACTCACCTCCACAATGTCAGCTAAGGCTTGTGGATGTTGTTCTGCAGGTGTCCTCAGGTTGGCCAGTAGCTCCTCGGTACATGTGAGTGGAGGCTGGGTTGGTGGCCCACCACCTGTTACACCTTGTTCCCTGGTGATTGCATTTGCACTGTTTCACCATCTAATTGAGGTCTGTACAGTCTCTGCACCTGCTGCTATGTGCAGTTGTGGCCACCCACATCATTAACCCTCCTGCGAAGTTCCTGCCACAGGGCATCCCACTGCTGTGCATCCTGTGGCACATGGCTGAACAGTACATGATGATTATCAAGTAGGTATGGGATGAGGACCTCATCCTCCAAGCGGGTATAAGGTGGCAGCCTTGCATTAGGCATACCTGGAAGACATAATGATGGAGACAGGTCACAGTAACTCACAGAGAGGTACAGAGGTACAGCTGGACATACATGTGTATCACATTTATTATGATTAAATAGTTGTCTTTGCAAATCTACATGACACTGACACCACTGACATGTTTGTGTCACACACATTTGACACTCAATGGTGATTGGATATTATCACCATATATGTGTGTGTCACCTGATGACATTGCTCATACTCCATGTGGATGCTGTCTTGATGTGGGCATGTCTGTTTGCCTGTACTGGTGTTCTTACCTATCAGCACATGCCTGGATGTGTCCACATTAATGCAGTCGACCTTGATGCTGTGTATATGTCACATATAAAGACTTACACTGCCTTAAAGACATGACCTGTGACCCTGCAGACTTGCTCATTGAAGGTTTTACATGTATGTGTTTTGCCATATACATATACACGGCACTGTACAGCAGTTCAACATCCTGCCATGTATCACCTGTGTTGCACATGTGATACACATGGGACACTGGCTAGCCTGATGGTATTTGCAGGGTTGGATATCAACTATAGCATGTATGGTCAAAGTCAACTAGTAGGCTTTATGCCCTGGCCCATGTATGAGCCTATGATGAAAGGTTACCTAGCTGGGTTTCTGGGGCCAGGTCAAGCAGTGCCACATAACTGATCCACAGGGTTAATTATATATTTACCATGCGATCATCACACCATGTCAGAAAGAGGGGCAATGTGCAACTTTGCTGGACAGGGATGCATTGTATGCCAGGAGTATGTAAAGTGTATGGGACAAGGATCTGTCCAGCATGTGGTGATCCTTGTACTAGGAAGGTGGATGCCCATGAAGTATGTGTTTGAGATCAGGATGTGTAAGTGTAGCATGTCCAACATCACTGATTTGGACTTGGCTTTATTCAGGGTAGGCATCATGCTACATAGTGGAGATGGGGATTGGGAAGGCTGGTGTAGGCCATCTGACCATGGCCAATACCCTTTATAGGAAATATGTGATCTGATATGGGTCACTTGAGTGTTGAGTATGGCTGAACAATGATCTCTATTTTCATGGATGGCACCCTGTCATGATTAGGGTTGCCATTTACGACTACCTGACAGGTGTGGTGACGTAACTATCACAGGAAAGACAATGGTCCAGCTGCATCCCTTACACACAGTGTCCATTATGTTGACCGCTGCCTAGGTGGTAGTTCATGGGTACAGGTTTATTAACATAAGGGTGACAATGCAATATGTAGCTGTCAGATTGTGGCCATATGTCACACACCTCACCCACAAAGCCCCTTCTGTATGTTGACCGCAACACTCATTGAGTCAGCTATTGCTCCTAGGTCATAGTCATTCACATACTTCAATAGGCAGATGCCTTCTGTGTTAGTCTGTGTGGTATAGACTACAATGAGGGGGGTACAATGAATTACCCTGTCTTAATGTAGCTGGCACTTTTATGTGCATGTATTATTCAGACACCTTCTGTAGGTTTGGGTTTTGCCAGCAGTCCAGTTGCAAAACACTCCTGTGACATAGGAATGTACATCTAGTATACTTTTAGCTGGAACACAGTATGGGTGATGATGTCCTATGACCTGGCAAGGTTATGATATGCTGTGTGAAATCAACCTTACTGTCATCTACATCTGTACTGCTGACATCAAATAAGTTGATCAAGGTTCATGGCCTTTCAGACCAGACTCAGCAGGGTAGTGCAGTAATTCCCATTATCAGTGGTGTCCCCCTTTGTGGGTTGTGATAACTGTTGGTGTGCACCATTCAGTGTGTACACAGCCTGACATGAAGCTATGATTTTACATGATGTTTATGTGGAGAGCAAATTGTTTTGACATATGTGTATGATACAACCTGGGATGTGGACAGGTCCCATGCAGCCTGAGTGCAGCTTGTACCTGCATAGTTGTGGTTACAGGGGCTCTGTAGTGTACATGGATATATGAATGTGTACCTGTTGGGGGGGCAGTGTGTTTATGTTATCCAAGACCCTATCTGGATGAACAGGTGCTATTTCCATAGGTGCAGTGCATCTCATGCCATAATGCTGTGAAGCACAGCAGGTCTTGTTGTTGCCATTATGTTTCATGACACAGCTATGGAATCCTCTGTGGTTGGCCTCATAATATGTGGATGATTAGTTTCACAGTAGCTTTGTGTGGCATTATATGGTGTATCTGCATCTTACAGAGGCTGTCCATAGGTCATCTTCCACTCATGTGTGTTGACTCTTGCAACAGTTACTACCTTCTGTGGTACAGTTTAAGGCAGGGTACCACCGGTTTGCCTTCATGTTTGTGTTTGGTTGAATCCTGTTCCTGTTTCACTGGCACAATCACTGCACATATGTGAGTGCTTAAAGTGCATTTGTGTAGGACTCAGCATTTGCACATGCATTGTACATCTGCATGGGTGCCATGACAGTCACCACTTCACTCTTAAGGAGCATAAAATTGGCTTTGAAGACTGACCATGTGTGGCATACTGTTAGCCCTGTTTGTGTGACTATGGTGATCCAGGTCATTGCTGTTGCTGACATCCAACATGCATTGAGCACAGGTGTTGGTACATGATGAGTCTTCCCAGTTCATAATGGGATAGCTGAGTGGCCATGATTATGGTTTCCTGTCTCAAAACTGGTATTCCCATTACAGCACAATGACAGTTGGGAATTCTGAGGCATGGTGGATGATCTGTCACAAGGTGCATTTTGGATTAAACTTTGGCACAAAGGTAGTTGCTCAGCATAATGCATCTTATGTTGTGCAAGTGCAACTAGTGTGGGGGTGTACATATCCCTCAGGAAGTTGGACACACCTGTGGGCCATGTGTTCCAATAAAGGGTGATGGCCATGAGGTGAGGTATGTGTTATAACATGGTCATGCAGGGGTTCTGTCCAGAGCATTGAACCATAACTATCACTGCACAGATATGTTCCCCATGTTTCAGATTGCCGTAAGTGAGTCCATATTGAGTACCTGATTTGTATCATTGAGTATCAAGACCCACAGTTTATTTCTTGGCTGTCCCTGTTGCACCAGTGGACTTTCACTTGAACTTGGCATGATGAGGGCACTATAGGGGAAGCACAGTGCCAGTATCCAGATTCTCAGGGTGACAGGTGCAGGCCCTGTCCAAAGCATCATGGTCTGTCAACCATGTTATCCCAGGCAGAGAGATGCTGGAAAAACTCTTTGAAATTACACCAGTACCCAATTACAACCC
>NW_025056756.1:0-7029 GCF_019279795.1 Protopterus annectens | reverse complement strand
AAAACATCACCATTAACGAGTTCACGGGAGTATCTGCTCAGAGAGGGAGGGCATCGTGGTCAATGTGCTGACATGGGTAGCTCATCTCCCACCTCAGGGGTGTAGGGGGTAGGTAATTCAAATATTTTTATAACCTATATGGCTGTCTGAATGGCAGATCTACATGTGGCTTTTGATTCCTTGGTGTTAGGAAATCCATAATGCAGAGGAACAAGTAGGTTTGAGTCCAGTTGGGGGAGGCCTGAGGGTCAGCATTGTATGGCAAAAAATATACATGAAAAAATAAATAACAATTTAGATCACTTATATACTTGACTGCAAAAAAAAAATGAAGCCACAGCTTAACATCAAGAAAACAAAAGGCATACTCTTCAGGATAGCAAAAATTAGCAAAGGTCCCCCAAAATTGCAAATTGTCCTCAAACATTCAAGAATCAACTGAAACAGTTACTAATTTCAGATATTTAGGTACCTGGCTAGACCTTCAACAAACTTTCCATCCTCCAAATAAATATGACAAGAGCTAAAATAATTTATTATTTTGATTTAAAAAAATCTATTTTCAGTCACCTGAGGAAAGAACTGCAAATGAAAATGGCATTTTCCTTGCCCAGTTAGAGTATGGTCTTCCCATAATCTCCACTACTTCAAATATATACATCCGACTTTATAAACCATCTCCAGACAAATCTGTAGATTCACAACCCTTTCTCACAAGAAAGTGCAACATTACCTTATTCCTAATAAAATGGCTACCAGTGAGGCAAGCATCTCAACTCCTGTTTGGTTCATTTAAGTTATTTCCCTTTCTAAACCAGCAGACATCACTAAATTAACTAAATTATCCAACTGCCATCTTAGATAGAACAGTCTTATAAGTAAACTTATGATAACAATAGATGTTCTAATATATCTCTGTTCAGTAGCTTACATTACTTGGGTCTTATCTTAGTGACCAGCCAGCTTTCAAAACTTAAGTGTGAATTCCACGAGCTCTAACTGTCAGGAGCTTAAGGGGGCCTACAATGTATGGAGAGTCAGAGTGCTAATTTAGTCAGAGCTTTTGTGCTTTTAAAAAAGGAAGCATGAGAAAGGATAATGCTAGGAAACAAGCCTAACAGTAAACTATAAACAAAAGGGTCTATACAGCCACTATATGTTAATACAAAAGGAGAGCAGCCAAAATAATGGGGCTAAAGAGAGGGGTGGCTATGGTAACAGGGAACTGCTAGGACATCTACTGCTATGGCAAGTTTACTTACATAACTACTATTTTCAACATTTAGATCACTGTTGCAGTATCCTAAGCTACTTTCCTAGCTATGGTAATCAACCTAAGAAGAAAGGACAAAAATAAATTAATAACTCAGGAGCCCTCCCCAAAAACTGTCATAACAAAGCCTGTTCTGAACCTGGAAAATTATGCACAGATGACCAAGTTGCTGCCTTTAGACTACTTCTAGAGTCCACCTCTTAAAATAAAGCCAGCAAAGAAGGCAAAGCCCTTGTGGAATGGGCCCTAACTCTGCCTGGAGGTGGCTTATTATGATGAGTATAACATAAGTCAATAGCATGAGGCAGCCATCTGGAAATAGTCTGTTTTGACACTGGAGTGTTCATCTTCTTACCTTCATAGGAGACAAATAGTTGATGAGCTTTCCCAAAGATTTGAGTTTTGTCTAATTAGTATCTGAGCTGCCTGCGGACATCCAAAGTGTAAAGAATCTTTTCTTCCTTGTTCCCGGGTTCATGAAAGAAAACAAGGAGATTATAGTCTGGCCTAAGGTAAACTCTGAGACCATTTTAGGCATAAATGAAGGGTTATTACTCAATGAAACCCTGTCCTTGTGAAAAATGAGGTATGGTTGGCTCCTCATAAGAGACTGTAACTCAGATAATC
Organism: Protopterus annectens; assembly: GCF_019279795.1. Classification (NCBI taxonomy): domain Eukaryota; kingdom Metazoa; phylum Chordata; order Ceratodontiformes; family Protopteridae; genus Protopterus; species Protopterus annectens. The sequence continues at coordinate 5,129 of NW_025056756.1, read as the reverse complement.
TCCTAGCGGAAGGTCATAGCAATGAATAAAACAATTTTCTATGTTAAGAATATCACTTCAGCCTGATGATGAGATGGTTCAAATGGAAAAAAAGAGTAAGCTTTTCAATCACAAGGTTAAGATCTCATGGAAGAGCCAACTGCTTTCAAGGTGGGCAGATATGCAACACCCCTTTCAAAAAATGTTTAGCTTGAAGATGGCTGAAAAAGGGGAGATATAAAGTCAGATAAGCAAAATGGCTGATAAATGATCCTTAGTAGAGGAATAAGAAGGCCAGAGGACAGTAACTCACAGAAATAATCAAACGCAGAGGCCGTCTTGCACAAGTATGATTTTTAGTAGCACTTTTTGTGTCCTATGGTACTTGCTGCATGTTCTCAAAAAAAAAAAAGGTGCCTAAAAAGTATCAGGAATCCACCATCCAGGCAGTTATTTGAAATGTTTTCTGATTTGAGTGTATCAACCAGACCAGTTTTGTGCGAGTAAAAACAATCCACGAGTTAGCCTGTGGCAATCACCATTGGCCAAAATGATAAAAGGGAGAGCCCCTCTTGCATGGGCTAAAAGGGAGTCACCACCACTATTCTTGGAGAGTCCTTCTAAATATTCAGAAGAACTCTGGATATCAGTAGAAAGTGTGGAAAAGCACACAGGAACATTCCTCTTTAAAGGAAAATCATCTGTCTTCCAGGAATGCTTGCAAGAGGTCCTAGAGCAGAATTTCATTAGTTGTCTGTTCTGAGAGGAGGCAAACAGATCGACTTGAGATGTTTCACACAGCTGGATCAATTCTTGGAAGACCCAAGGATGAAGTCTTCATTCATGAGGGTTTGGTCTGGCCCGTCTTAGCTTGTCTGCTCTGAAGGAATGTATGAAGCCTGTAAAACCTGTCTGACAGGCTATCTCCCAAGCTATCATAGCAAGACTGCAAAGGCAGCATGATTGTGTACCCCTTGTTTGTTTATGTACCACATCCCTGTGGTGTTGTCTGTGTCCAAAGGACCAGAGATGATGTAAGGCTTTCAAAACATTGATGACTGCCAGCAACTCTCTGACATTTATCTCCTTCTATCTGTCATAAGGGTTCCCCAGTTTGCACTTTCTTCCCTTTAGAAACGGCTACATCTGCCAGATCAGATGCATCTGTAGAGACAGACTGGAGAGGGGTTAGGAAGGAGAATGGCAGACCTGGATTGCAAGAGGTCTGGTCTGCCTACCAGAAAATCTCCCATTTTAAAAATCACATAACACAGATCATGAAAGATAAAGGGTGCAGATGCTGAGTGCAGACTGACCTGGGGTACCACTGTATTTTCTTCATCTGAGTCTGGCTAGGGGAAGCATGATGATATTGATGTCATGTACTGCAAAAACTCAGGAAGCATCTCTGTCTGTAGGAAAAAGTGTTTTAACAGGGCAAAATCTAGAAGTCATCTCAGAAATACAATCCCCATGAGAAGAGATGAGAGAAGATTTTTGAAAGATGATTTGAAATTCAAGGCTAAGTAGAAGATTCTGAACAGTTGCAAAAGACTTTTGATAGCTGTAAAAAGTGTCTGCAAAGATAAGGCAATCATACCTATATGGAAAATGCGAATGTCTTGAAGTCTACAATAAGACAGTGTAAGAAACTTCTCTGTGTGGAAGATTTTCAGTCCATATATTTCTAGTTAATCACTATATATTAATCAGATCAGACAATAGTAGTAGAAGTGAAAATCTCAAGTCAAAAGTAATAATAGAAAATATATAATTCTACAGCATTACTAATTTTGTAATCCAAGCAAGGCAGGCAGTCAGTTTCCAGTCGAAAATCCTTTATTAAGTACACAGACAAGCGATCCAAGTAAAACAAAAATAGAGTAATAATTTCCTCACAAGCTTTCTAAATATATATATACTTTTTATCAGGCATGGGAGTGGTTTATTGTGCTGTAAAACAAAGTGTTATTGGTACACATGTTAAATTCACATCCCTTCCCCCATCAGTGTGACATTCGAGCTGGACCTGTCCTACCTAGTAGCTGCCATAATAATATATAGGCCTAATGTACTTTAACGGTACATCTTATTTAACCAAATTATTAAGTCTGTGATTTTATACAAGGCAATATACTACATGGCTGGAAATATATCAACCTTAGTTCATTTTGCGATCAAAAATTATATATAAATATACACATATACATTTTGCATGTAAAAATCAGTTTCTATTTTCATAACCTATTGTTAACAAAGATCGCTTTTGTCCTTCTAAACTTCTTCAGGTCTGTGTACAAGAATCCTAAAAACCTATATAATTGTATAATTAGTATTGTTATTACCATTATTTTGAATAAAGTGGAAAAAAGAGAACCAGAAAAAAATAAAAATATATATATGCATGATGATGGAAACAAAATATACATTTAAATTTCAAATGATTTAAAATGGTATTTAAAACCAATTTTGTAGAAAAAAAATAAATAAATAAATAAAAAATAACAATTAGTCATGTAAACGATGTGGCAATTTTCTAAGTTCCAGTGCACTTTTAATTGAACAGTAGTAGTTTAGTCCAGGCTTTCTAAAAGAGTTCAGCTTTAATTGCAGCATGAGTTCATGTTTCTCCAGAATATTCAGGATGTCTCCTTCAAGATCACCCATCTCTATGTGATCCAGGATCTGGAACTTGAAACCTGTTTGGCTAGTGCATTATTTTTACATCCAGAGTGGATTTCTGACAGATGACATGAAATCCTTTGCTTGAGTTTATTTGCAGTCTTGCCCACATAGAATGCAACACATTCATTGCACTGTGCCTTGTAAATTACTTTTTTAGTGTTACAGTCACCCCCTGCACTAGTTTTAATGATCTTCTTTAAATAATATACAAAATGTACAATTAGTTTCACATCTTTTAGTGCTTTTCTCACATGGTCTAGGTTTAAATTCAACAAAACTTCTAATATTCCTGGCCTTCCTATAAACAAATGATGGGGCTTCACCTAAGATGTTAATCAGAAAAGGGTTTCCTGTGACAATGTCCCAGTTTTCTTCAATAATATTTTTGATACTGTGATAATCCAAAGTGTATGTCAGGATGCAGCTATTTTTGCATTTGTTATTCTCTGTGGGATTGCTTAACATTTTTCTACTGGGGAGGTTGAGTGAAGGTGCTTCAGTCCTTTTCAGTTCTATAATGGGTTCCAGGATGTTTTTTAACATCTGACTTTCATAGCCTCTCACTAGAAAATCATTATCTAAGTTGTTCAGGTTTCTCAAAAATGGTTCCATCTCTGTGGTAATTCGAGCTAATCTATAGCCTTGGGATTTCACTACATTATACTTGGTTTTTGTAGGATGTAGACTTTTATTGTGGAGTAATAAGTTAACCCTCACTGGTTTTCTGAATAGATCAGTGGTGATTCTGTTATTGTTGATGTCCTTGGAAATCTGCATATCTAAGAAAGTGGTTGAAGTACAGCTATGGGAAGAGGTAAACTTCAATAATCAATTACTGGAGACAAACACTTACTGAATACCCATGGAGAAGTGGAGATTCCAAACGGTAAGACAGAAAAATAAAGTAAGACAGGCATAGAAATCTTAAAATAAACATCTGACCTGCTTGCAGATGGGAACATGATGATAAGCATCTTTACATCTAGCCTTCAGTGAAAGCTAGAGAAGGGAAAATATGTAAAAGGGCCCCAGAGAAAGCATTTGGAACTCTGGAGTCTTGACAAAAAAGATTTAGAAAGGAAAGGTCCAGCAAATGCCTTTAGGATTCTCCCCCTCCCTGGTACCAGAAAAATCCTTGAATTAAAACCTCTTTCCATTTGGCAGGAATGTATTGGTTCTATTACTCCCTGTTCAAGCACTTGATAAAGAATGGGAGGAAACAAGGAGACTTCTTTCACTTGGGACGGATTCCCATTGCTAAGTGCACCACTGCTGAATTACATTTAAAAGTCTGCCAGAGTCTGGTGCCATAAGTAGATATAACGCATCAGAGAGATGGAGAGGTTACCGGGGTTTGGAGGCGGAACTTGAACAGGCAAATAGTCATGCTAACAGGAACAACAGCCTTGATTTTTAGAGGCTTTTCCTTTCTTTTTGGAGTCTCCTTACCTTTGTTTTGTAAACTCATGTTTTATAGATCATTGTTGCTTAAATTGCTTATTGGAAAAGGAGCTGAGGAGGAAGGAATATTTGTATTTGCTTTAAAAAGGAAGGGTTGAAAATATCAGTCACACCTTGACTCAACTTTCTCCTTTTATCACACTTATTGAGCACCTCAGCTGCAGGAGGGTGAAACAGAACTCCTTTCTCTAAAGGGGAATTTAAAATTTCAATGTTAACATCTTCAGGGCAGTTTTGAGAATGAAGCCAAACCAATCTTCTCATTACTGACCCAGAACCAACATTTCTGGGAGAAGAATTAGTAGCATCTAAAGCACACTTTAAAACATGCCTATTTACATGAGAAGCAGATGATAAAAAGGCATTCAAATATTTTTTTATACCTCAGAAGAAGGAAGGTTAACTATCAACTTTTGCATGTTCTCAAAATATCAAATTAAAAGTATTAACATATATTTAACCGGTCAACCTTTCTGGCAGCTGGAGTTTGACTGAAGGGCAAACTAGCAGCTGCAAGAAGAACATTCTCTAAAGTAGCCAAAGCAAAAGGAACAGCTGCAGATTTAGGCACATCTAACTATAAAAAAAATCATAATATATTTTCTGTGAAACAGGAAATTCATTTTGCTCCCACTGAAAAACCTCTTTCATTTTAAAGTGCCAGAAAAAGAAAAACTTTCTAAAGGGACATTTGAAACCATACTTTCTGCAGAAAAGTAATGATTAGATTGTATTTATTTATTTATATTTATTTACTGGTGTACTTTACTGACCTCAATGGGCCATTTGCAGTCACAGCTTGGATGAACAGGATCATATAAGACATTAACAAAACATATTCACAGATACAAGGATATGCTATAACACACACACACACACATATATATATATATATATATATATATATATATATATACATATATATATATAAAATATATTAAGAAGTTATGTACCTACCATAACGTTCCATGTTAGTTGTCTTCTTCGCTTTTTTTTTGCTGGAT
>NW_025056755.1:0-7458 GCF_019279795.1 Protopterus annectens | reverse complement strand
ATATGGCTGAATTAATGGGTTGGCCTATCGATTCCCAGGTAGGATGAACACAGGTTATATTACAGATATGTCTGATAAACCAGTATTTATTGACAATGAGGTTGACCCTGTTATGGATCCACCTAGAAGAAGTGACGTTTAGCTCAAAGAGAACAGAAACATACACCAGGGTTTTCATGTTCCCCAGGGCAGACCGAGGGGAGAAGTACAACACATTACCAACAAGGGTGGAGCAGGCCACGAGATAAATGATACTGGTTTTGAAAATAACATTAAACCCCTTTTAAATTTCCCCCAGGGCATGTTGAAGGGGAGGAATATAATGTACTACTCACAATGTTGGAACAGACTACACTGTTAAATGACACGGTTTTTGAAGCTAGTGTTGAATCTTATAGTTCATTGTCAGATACAACTGAATGTAACTACAAAACTACAACTAAAAACAATTTTACTATTTACAATTTTACTGACATTGATGTGAATATGGACTTTTTTGAGTTATTCACAAAAGGTTTTCAGTTTGTTCCTTTGCGTTCATTAAATTTACCGAACACAATAATAGATCTGAAGTTGTTTGTGAGACGTCTAAACCTCTTACTACAATTTAAAGGGCAAGAACCGGCAAATGAACAGCTTGTCAGAACTAGCACTATAAACCCCCCCATTCACCCCACTTTAAAAATTTTCGAGGAAATGGTGGAGGCAGATTTAAGAAAACAATTTTCATTTAATACATTTCTTCCACCTGTGAATTTAGACTTTAAAATGCACCAGGTAATAGATTTTTTAAAGAATGAAGGGGTTAGAGTCATGAAACCGGATAAAGGTGGGGGGGTAGTGTTGATGTATAATTGGGTTTATGAAACTTACATTTACAACATGTTGCAGGACCCCCAGCAGTATGAGATATTTTCTAGAAATGAACTAAATATATCTTATTCCAAAATTAAGTTTGTGTTATTTGATCATTTAATGCAAGGTGCAATTAACGAAAAGTTGTATAACTATTTATATGTGGATAAGCCCAAGACCCCAGTTATATTTGGAATACCTAAGGTTCATAAAGGGTTAGACCCTTTGAAGTTTAGGCCAATAGTTTCTGGTGCTGGTAGCATTACGGAACCACTGGGAAAATTTATTGACCAAACTGTAAAAAAGTTTGTAACTTCCTTAAAGCATGTTTGTAGAGACTCATGGGAATTTCTTAAAGGCATTGAAAGGGGTCTCTACAAACCCACTTGTTTAATGGTAACCATCGACATTGTGGAGTTATTTCCAAGCATCCCACATCACACTGGTTTAGAATGGTTCAATGAGGTATTGGCCACACAATCTGGTTTGGGAGCTAACACAGTGATGTTATTAGTAGAATTTATGGAAATTGTTCTTCGGAACAACTTTATTTACTTTAATGGAGAAATATTCAAACAAAGAAAGGGGGTGGCGATGGGTACTCCTTGCGCCTCAGCATATGCGAACATTGTTTTACATTATTGGGAGAACAAATTTATTTTCACAACTGATTGGGCTAAATACATTATTCATTATAAACGCTTTTGGTGACATTTGTATTTTGTGGGATGGTAGTTTAAATAAATTTGAGGAATTTATGACATATATTAACATGTCCACATATTTTCTTTCTTTTACACATAATGTCAGTAACAATAAGCTTAATTACCTGGATGTTACACTCCATAAAGACTATGCTAATAACTTCTTTCAATCTGAGATTTATAGGAAAGCCACTTTCTCAAATTCTTACTTGTATTTTGAAAGTGGCCATCCCTTTCCATCAGGGAATAATGGACAATTCATTCGGGCATCTAGAATGTCCAGTACAGATAAATTGTTCCTTAGAGAGGTTGATACACTAAAAAGGTCAACAAATGATGTAAATTGGCTGAAGTGTGGTACTAATAGAGAATTTAAATATTACCCATTATTGGGCATTGGACAGCAGACAGTAGAAATGTGTGGAGGTATATTTGGAGTCAAACAGCACATTTATTTACACATTTACTAAGGATGCTGAATATTTAGGAATCGCTGTGTTAAAATATTGGCCAGAGTACTGACGCTTAAGTGTAGTAATGTAGTACCTCCAGGAGCCTAGTTTTGGCAGAAAAGAAGGGATTTTGATTTAAAAGGTTTATATGAAGGATAAAAATGCATTATTTGAATGGAACATCTATTTCAAGGTTGGGTACATTTAAATGTGGAGCCTGCAGCCAGTGTCATTTTATTTTAAATGATAGTAATTGGCATATTCATAAGAGATTTTTAGTCATCAAGGGGGTAATTTTAATTGTGGAACTAGGGTAGTATATTTGAGGGGTCTGTACAATGCTACCGGGTTTTATGTAGGAAGACTGAAAAAGCCCTAAGGCGTGGGATCTATGAACCCTTATGTAGGGTAACTAAAGAAGGTAGCATGCCTTTTTGAGCATTTTGCAGTGCCCTAACATGCAGTTACGAAGTTTTGGTCTTCCAGGGCTAAGTTTTGAGGGCCCAAAGTGGGGAATTGATTAGGAAACATTTCTCCTAATGTAGAGAACTATTTTGGCAATTAGGTTAGATGCTTTGAAGCCCCTGGTCTTAATGACAATATTAAATGTTAAAAAGTATTCTTGGGATGAGGAAGGCAATATTGTAATAATGTTGGTATATATTTATTATAACATATTTATTAATACAACATATTTTTATGACAATGTTTTAAATTAAATTAATGTACGTTTATTCATTTTTAGTCAAAATACTTTATAGGTATATTTAATTAATAGCATTTTCTAAGGTATGTATTTACTATGTAATGTCTTTTTTAAAAAGTTTTAATGAGAGTAATTATTGTTAATTATTCACAATTAACTATGTATGACTGCATCTAATGATATATAAGAATGAATTGGTTTAGCTTTTGTATCTTGATAAAGGCCTGATATTGTAGTCAGGTGAAAGCGCTTGATTCAGTTTTGCTGTGATTTTTATGTACGAATTAAAGCTTTGAACCTATTACTTCCGTGCCAGTTTGATGTTTCTTCCAGTCATTGAAGGTGTTTTTTGGCGATGCTGTGCCTCTGGCTAACGGTGACATGAAGTGATACCAAATTAAACCTACAATCACCATTACACTCATCAAGTTATAGCAGAGATTCAATGGGGACTCTGGCTAACCTGGGTGGGGAGTTTACTCAATAGTGGGGGAGCCTCTGGGTTATGGATCTGTCCCGCTCCAATGGCCCTATTTATTTCCAGTCCTGAGGTTCAGGTCTCTTGGTAGCGTATTAGCTTGATGGAGTTCTGATTGCCACAGGTGCGGCCTTGTCCATTAATTCAATTTACATCTAGCTGAATCTCCTCTGGGCAGGCAATATGCCACTGAGTGGAGCTGCAGTTTCTTTAACCGGCAGTGAATGGCATGTGTTTGAGCCGCCCAGTCCTCCTGGTGGTACTTTGTGGTCTTTCAGCTGCTGCAGGTGTCACAAAAGGTACATCCCACAAGGGGCATTGTACTCCAATTATGGGGCCTGATGAGGGATGAGTTAAGAGCACAATGACCACCACTGATGTAGATGTTGCCTTCTGGATTGGTGGGCTATATGAAATATTTCTCCCTGAACACTTTGGCCACATGGTTTGTGAATGTAGAGTTGCTATCGACTTGATTCACGGTCCCTTATCCCCTTCTTCATACTTAATGGGTTACCACATATGCTTAATGGTATGGGCGCAGTTTTCTGACAAGGGGAGGACTATACACTGTTTTTATTGTTGAGCTTGAAGACATGGCTCTGGCACCCAGTTGTCTGTTTCTATGAGGCCCTTTTGTAGGATGCTTGTGTCAGCTACGGAGGGATTGATTATGGCCCGGTTTGCAGTCATCACCTGAGCTTGTTCTGTGATCGCCTGTGTTGGCCTCTGTGCCTCACAGAAATATATTCCAAACAGGGGAGGTCCCAGGACTGACGCTTGTGGGATGCCACTTGTAGCTGGTTTGTGGTATGACAAGCCCAGCATTTCCAGACCATGGCGGGTTCTGTCCTTGAGCCAGTTTGCAACCCCATCCCCTACAAAATTGACATAGGGGTTTCTATAGCCGGTGGGTAGAGCAGGCTGAAATACAACACACCCAGCACAAATAAGTTTACAGGTCTTCAACAGCTATACGTGCCTCCGGCAGCGCAGCCTCCCGCACTTCCGGTGTGCCTCTGACCTCAGAGTTTACAAGCTGGCGCTGCGCTTACGCCTGCTCAGCAAAACTTTGGGGTTATCCACGGTATACACCTTCCATTTCTTGGCTTCACAAGCCTACCTGTTGACACACACCTCTTTCCATGATGTCCTAACTGACACCTATGTACCACCTTCTCAGGCTGCACTACTTTCACCATACCCAAGTGTCACCTATCTCCCTACTCTGACTTCCTCCATATCCTACTCCTACCTCCACTGGCTAGTGCTCATTTTATTCATAAAAAGTGCAATTCACTATCTAACACTCATTTACATAGGATTTTTACTAAATGCTTGGTTACATAATGCTAGACTGGGCTTCTCCATTTTAAGCAACCCCTACTAGAGTTGGCCATGTTTATTCTTCAGCCTGCTATTCCCTTACATTTGTAATTTGACGTTTCATAGAAATTCCATGTTTGCCAAGCTTTTATTTGCCTTATTTTATATGAGTTTTTTATAGGCACACTTTGGTTTTACTTGGCGGTGCACTAATATCTTATTGTCGAATGTTGAAAAAAGTATTTTATTTTAATTTTGCATCAGAAACTTTCCAATGGCTGGCTGGCCATTGGCGTATCTTCAACCATATGCAACATTTTCAGAACAAGGCTCCATTTGTGCGTATTGTAGAGAATGGTACTCAGTTGTAAACTGGTACGTTTTATGCAGCTAACTGCGTCTCCACTTGGACGGGTTTCACCTTCCTGGATGCTATTTACTTCTGTTTTAAACGCGAGTGGGGTAGTACATATCACAACCCTCTCATTAATACAGGAGTATGTTGGGAACTCTCTTACATGCCCCTACAGGCTGTTAGGTGGTCCTTCGTTGGACGTGTTTGCATGGGGACTTCTCTACTGCGTGAACTCGACTGAAGCCATGCGACCGAATCCTAGTCCTATGTGCAATTCATTCTTTCTGCCATTTCAATTCTCCGTGTTTTGAATTTAGAATCTAGTGGGTCCAACAATTTAAATGGATTTATGTATATATCCAATATTTTAAGGTTTCAGTTCTTCAAGAGGTAGAGAAAAACAGTATTGCCTGCAAAGAAGATGCAAGCCACATTTTCCATATGGTAGGGTCAGTGTGGTCTATTGCTAGCATTCTATAAATAAATCAGTGGAAACCAACGGTAAACGTTGTGTATTTATGTTTTTTGTTTGTTTGTTTTTGTTTACTGTATCATTACTTCTGTGTCATTTTGAAGCTGCTGTTTTGTTTTCCTGCAGTTGTTTTAATAGTTTAGAAATTTGTACACACGCACAACTGAGAATTAACTGTGAAAGTATATGTATTTATTGATTTAATTTATTTAAATTTGTTTTAGTATAATGTTTTTTTTTTTAGGAGGTTGTTTTCAAGAATTTCATCTACTGCTTTCTATTTATAAACTGTACCATGTATGACTGACCATTTCGCGTCTCTGTGTCTTTTTCATCAGCTGATTACGCTGTATCCACTTTGCTGCTTATGTTTTCCCTTTTATTTTCTTTTCTGCATGATTACCCATGGGTGCATCAAGGTGAAACAGCAGCTGCCATGCTCTGCACTAACCACTGCCTGATTTATGTGTCCTTGTCAGTCTTTAGAACCATCTTTCTGCAGGATAAAGCTCATCTCATGGCGGTGACCTAAAGGACATGTTGGGGTGGCCTCCATGCCACTTCATTCTTGTGAGGTGTAGGCCCGCTTCATCAATGGAGGTGGTATGGGAGAGCCTCTTCTGAATCTGGAACTAGGTTTGGTGGCCAATGAGCACAATGTAGAACAGACCCCTGAATGTCTGCATTTGTCCTTGGATCACCATCGCCCTAACTGTGTCTAACCATCAGGCCATCGGAGGAAAGAACTACCCATGAGGACGGTGCTGAGATAGCGAGCTGCTAGGTAGGTTTCTTTCTGGAAACCAGTCAAACAGGCTTTCCTTATACCACCCTATGCAAATCCTTTTTGTTTCTGTATCCATCTACTTGTCACTCACTATCCCTTATTTATAGTTCAGGCCTTCCCATCACCAGTCTTTAGCCTCTGTCAGTCTGCATCTGTCCATTTGCTGCCTCTTAGCAGGCTAATATCTCTTCTAATAGGTCTATGTGCTAGTTTGATTTTTGTCCATACTTCCTTCCCTAGAATCCTCCTTCCTACCCAGACATCTCATGCTATCTTTCTTTCTATCTCTTACTTTAGGAAAAAATAAAATCACTCACCAAAAATCCCACTTATTTTGCCAACTCCACATCACTCTTTGCATCTGTCCTACTAGATGTGATATCATTCAATCTCACCCCCATTTGTGTAATAAACTCAGCTGGCACTTTGCTTTGTAGCCTTGTATGGGCTCCAGCTGAATCCGTGTTACAGCTATAGGGGCAGTATAGATGCACTTGTGAACCTGCATAGCATTAGGCATGCCATACTGCATGCGCTGATGGCCCTAAGGTTATATGATCACTCATAGTGTAGTTAAAACCAATTTTAAAGTTATTACACTATTTTCCACAACTACAATATGTATTATGCACTCTCCTCAGCATACCATCACTTTGTCAGCGCACTCATGACACATACCTAATTTGGTTGGGTCACATTGGGGTTAACTTCACCATGTTAATTCTAGACAAGGCTTTAATGACCATGTCTGTTTACTGATGTGTGTGGGTTATGGTTGAGTAAAGGTTAGGTAAGGGGTGGATTAAGTGTGTGTGATTGTGTGTGTTTAGGGTTAGGGGATAAGCTAGGTAAGAGGGACAGAGAAGAGTGTGTATGACTAGGAAGTGTTTAGGGTTGGGAGTTGGGACAGATTTAAGCGTGTGGTGAAGGTGTCACAATTGTCTTCTGTAGTGGTAGTGTTATTTGAACATCTTTCTTTTTAAGTTTAAGATGCAGGTTAGAGTTAGGGGCAGTGTTATCATGTGTAACATTTACTAAAGTGGGAGCATGGAGGCTTTTGCTGGATTTACAATGTATCCAGTAGTCCAAAAACTCTTATACATCCATAAACCAAATAGCCTAGCTTATACTAGGACCATATATGTAAATCCACTTCAACAGATAAATGCACATGGTGGAGATTTATAGCACAGTACTTATCACTTTTCTAGAACAAATTAACTCTCCAAGTTAAACGGTGTGGCACACTGTCTGCCTTTAAAATGATAACTGGTTGGGTATTCATAACTTCATCCCTTTTTTGGTTTTAAAAATTTGAATGGC
>NW_025056754.1:0-6871 GCF_019279795.1 Protopterus annectens | reverse complement strand
CTTTTTTGGGGGGCTTTTTTTTTTTAAAAAAAGGAAGGGTTTTTAAAACTCTTCTAAATCCGTTAATTTAATGGAAATTGCTTTTTCAATGTTTTTTTTTTGGAAACAAAAAAATTTTTTTTGACTAAAAAGGGGGTTTAAAAAACACATTTAAAACATCCTTCTTTTCCTGAAGTAAAATTTTTCCTATGGCCCTAAAATTTTTGAGATTAGCTTTTTATTTTTTCAAAAAATTTTTTGGAAAAAAGGGGAAAATAGGGGGCTTTTATTAAAGAGTAAATAAACTTAAGACTTCAGGAAGAAAAAGATAAAGAAAAAATTTTTGCTTTTTTTTTTTCTTTTTTTTATAATTATTTTTTTTTAAATTATTTGTTTTCCAAAAGCAAAAATTTGAAAATTTAATAAAGTTTTTTGTGAAAGAAATGTTTTGTTTCTAACCGTCAAAAACTGAAAAAACAACTATTATTTTGTTTCTCTTTGAAAAAAAAGAAGATACTTTTTTTCTTTTTCTTCTTTTTTCTTTTCTTTGTTTAAAAATGAATTTATTTAGTTAGTATGGGTAAAGGTGGGGGCAGGAGAGGGGTAAGAAATATGATAAAATGGAATAAAATTTTTATTCCTTTAAAAGTTTATATGTTCTTCAAATCTATTAATATCTTCTTGATATACTTTATGATTGTTTGAAATAATGTCATTTTAATAATAATAATTAGAAAAAAATAGTAAATAATATTTTTATTTTAATCTATTAATAAAAATAATTTTTCCATTGTATATACTTCTTATAGCTTTCTCTTAATTTTTTATTTCTGCTTTACACTCTTTTTTTTTACTCTTTTTCTTTCTTTATTCTTTCTCTTTATTTTTTTCATATTAATATACAGAAATGCTTTTGATCATATAGACACAGAAAAAAATAAGATTTGATAAAAATTGAGTTGGGACAAAATATTGAGTTTTATTACTTATTAATAACTTTGGGCTTAATTTCACTTACATAGAGTCTGTAATAACCTGTAAAATACATTGGGAAAGGGTTTTTTCATGTTTAGATGCATTTACACTGCTAAATGAATGTTTGTCATTTGTTTTTAACAAGTTTCCCAAAATGTTAAGGGAGACAATCTGGGATGTGGGCTACCTCATGAACAGTGTCCATGAGCTGTTTCAAAAGCTTCAACTCTCAGAATTCTCACAGAGAAGCTGAAAGCAGTCAATCTGACCTTTGACCCAGATATCACACTGACACATCACAGATTCAGGAAGAACACTCTACCAGGAAGTAGAACTGATGCAAATCACTATGTGAAGGAAAATGAACTCTTTACATTTAAATGTGAGTTATTTTATATAATTACTTAAATATCTATGTTATAATTCATAAAATATGTCAGTTATAATGATTTTAAATGATGCAGTTCTTGTAGTAAGTAAATGTCTTATTTTAGAAGGCATAGAAAATGAAACATTTATTCAAGTGTTTTGAAAATCTACTTGACTGCAGCATATAATCTGTGTTAAAACTTATGTTCCAAACATATACATTACTATAACTCATTTAATTCATCTGATTGACAAGCATAAATAATTTTATAACTCTATCTGGAAGAAATTGTCATGTGATATATTTTAAAGCAGTAGTATAGACATACAAAATACAGTTTTTTTTTTACAATAATGCAAGTGTTTCTGAGAATTTGCATAACTATGCAGTATGATTTATATCAATTTCTATAAATATATATTTTATTCTATTGACAATAATGAGTATGAGTAAATGCTCATATATAAGCAATTAAAGGGGTTTTTTAAGCTGACTGCATTTACATGACAGAAAATAGATGCATCTTTTTGTAATGTCTAAACCCTATTAGCCAAAGTTTTGATTTAAATGAATGTTAAAAACTTTTTTTACATACTTTGAATAAATTAATATGTAAATATGCCCCTTTTTTTTTCCTTTTTTTTTTTCTCTCCTCTTGGTTCCTAATATCAAGTTTTTTTGAATGCTATTTGAATACAAGGGATTATATTACATAGATGTATATAGTAGTATGAAAGTTTTTAAAAAAAAATTTATTTTAGTTTATATGATGCTGTTTTATCAAATGTGTTGTCTTGTCTTGCTAGATAATTGAATTGAAACTGTTAATTTTTAAATATAACAGTATTAAATTGATAAGGTGGTAGCTGAGGTACTGCTGCTTAGGGGAGGGGTTAACTTGAGTGGTAAATACTAAAGTTGGAGTTTTAACTCCCGGCTGGATGCAAGGTTTAATCCTTACATTATTTTCACTTGTTCATTGTTATTTGTTTTTAGTTTTGACTTCCACAATATATTTTGTACACTCATTGTCACTACAAACAAAATTGATTCCTATACAAAATCCCAAAAAGATTCAATAAATACAGCTATATTTAAAGGTACACCTAAAAGGAGATGTAACATTACTTATGTTGTTATTAGTAATTTTGATCATAAGATTCTTAAGATATAAAAAAGCCAAATGACATCTTTAAAAGGAATATCAATAAACATTAATGGATTGAATAATCCTGTAAAAGGGCAAGCCTAATAAGATACATTAATTTACATAAGGCCAACTTAGTCTTCCTGCAAGAAACCCATCTCTTGAAAAAGATATTGATAAACTAGCCACAAACAAATATACAGTATTGGTTAGTTAGAGCACACTCAGAAAAAGAGGAGTGGCTATTTTATGGAATAAAAGTATGCCCATTCCTAAAACCATTAAGTCTTATCAGGCTGACAAAGGAATGTTTTTTTATGGTTACAATAAAAATTTAAAGGGGAAACTTACACTTTAATTAATGTATATTGGATACCTGGAATTGGTATTAATACAGTGAAACATCATCTTGATAAGATCATATCATTCTCTATAGGAGATATTATTTTAGCTGGTGACTTTAATTGTATACTACATGAAAGTGATACTACCACTATAGGGAAAAGAAGAATTACATATAATGCAAAACATTTAAATGATTTTGCTAATTCTTATCATTTGAATGATATTAATAATCAGATAGAAAAAATTTCCCTACACCTTTTTTCTAACAGATACAAAACTTATTCAAAAATAGATAGGGTCTTTATTTCTAACCAAATGGTAACAGATTTAATTAATTCCAAAATCATTTCATGTCCTATATCTGATCATAATTCAATTGTTTTGAATTCCTGATAAAAAAAACTCATAATGTTCAGAACAAAAAGATACCAGCATACTTTACCCAACTAAAAAACTATAAAAAATATATACTTTCAGAAGAACAAATTTTTTAGACATAAATATACTCCTGAAGTCTCCATTGTCTATGTTTGGGATGCCTTAAAATCATATCTATATGGACAAAGTATCAGATGGTATAATAATAAAAGGAAATCTTGGGATAAGGAATTGTTTGATATTCAAAGTAAATTAGACTCTTTTTAACATAATAATAAAGAAAAAATTTTGGGCAAGAAAGTATTGAAGAAATAAACAAACTAAATGAAAATACAAAGAAATTTTAACTCATAAAGTTAAAATAACTTTAGAGAAATACAAGTTTTGTCTTACAATAAGCCCCAAATACTTACATAGACTTAAAAATAAAAAAAAAAGGTTGAATAAACAAAACCATATAAAAAAATTTTTTCTCTAAGGAAAAGAAGAATGTTTCTAGTTACCAGAAATACTAGATGAATTTAGAAATCATTTTCCCAAAATTAACAAAATAACATTAACATGGAACCTAAAGATAAAATAAAGAGTTTATAACCACAAACATGAATAAAAGCTTAATAAACAACAGATTAAACTATTGGACAAAAGTATTTCATATACAGAGTTATTACACAAATAAATAAGCTTAAATCAAACAAAGCAGGGGTAATGATGGTATTATACCAGAGATATATAAAATCCTTTCTAAAAGTACATATTCATTAATACATAAGGTTTTATTTTGGCCCAAACTGAGTTAATAACCCCCATCTTGGCAATATACATTTATTTAAAATTTTAAAACCTAATAAAGATCCAACTAGATTCTTCTTTCCCCATCTCATTACTTAATGTTGATTATAAAATGTTTATGAGTATTTTTGCTGATAGATTGAAGACATAGATATAGATCAGACAGGCTTCATTGTAAATAGAAATACTTTTGATAATATAAGAAGAACTTTAACATTAATTGATTTTGCAAATAGGAAAAAGAAAGATTTAACACTTATTAGTCTTGATATAAGTTCAGCATTTGATTCAGTAAGTTGGGACTATCTGTTTACCTTACTGAAGTGCACAAACTTCTCAGATGCATTTGTAAATCTAATTGAGCATTTATACAAAAACCCTTTTTATTTAAGGTAGGAACATATGTTTCACAAAAATACCCATTCTTAAAGGTACAAAACAAGGATGTCCACTTTCTCCACTATTATTCACTTTAGTAATGGAGCCTTCTTTTGATCAGAAACAGTACTGACATAGGGGGTTTTTGAAATAGATGAAAATACAACATCCAAAATTCAACTTTTGCAGATGATGTTCTAATTACATCAACAGGATCTAATTCTTCTATGCAGTCTCTATTTGATAAAATGATGAATTTTAAAAGTATTTCTGGTTTAATATTCAATGAAGAAAAACTAAAATACTACCTATATATACAAAAATATTCTCATTAGTGATTTTACTAAATATGTCCCCAATTCAGGACAGATAACTTATTTAGGTATAATACTATCTAAAGATGTTAAATCTATTATATATAATAATTATAATACCTGTTTTCTTAATATACAAAATCTTTTAATACCTGGAATAATATGTTTTTACTATGGAGGAGAGACTTACAATTATTAAAATGATAATTTTCCCCCAAGATTTTATACTTAATACAATCAATAATACTTCCACCTACAAAAAAAATTATCAAGAAATAATACACTAATGTTAAATTTCCCATGGGCACCTAATAGACCTAGGATTGCATTAAAGAAACATACTAATAGCTGGTTTTATTTCTTTTCCAGACTTTAATTTATATACTATCTCTTCTATTGTAAAAGTTTTTTTTATTAATAGATCAGTCATATGTCACAAAATGGAAAGATTATTGGGAGCTAATTAGTATACTTCATGAAAATCTCCTTAAACATAAAAAAATGATTGTAAATAACTCCATGTTATGGTTACTAAAAAATTCACCCATTACACCTAAACATATGGTTTGTTACCCATTAAAAATTATTATTTTTAACTTTATATTCATGTAAGTATAGGGAATGGAATTTTATTATATTCCTATAATGTATACTCAGGGTATGCTTTTGTCATCTACTTTGAAGGAACTCATTTAGCTATAGATAATGATCTAAAGTACTGGTATCAGTTGATATCTGATAATAAAGTTAAAATCTAGATTTCTTAAAACAAGAATTTGATCTAAGAGAAACTTGCTTTGGGGTTTAGACCTTTAGACAACATCTCTTATGAAAAGATCTAATGTCTATAAAGTTAAAAATCTATTCCAACACTGATTGATTACTTGATATTCCATTTACAACATAAAGTTTTGATAAAGGTAAACTTTCATTCATACATAAAATTATCAGACAAGAAACTTTTTTCAGTGTAGATACATACTGGAATTATTTCACTTCTATTAATGGGGACCCACCAAATCAACAAGATAAACAATATATATTGGAATCTGCCCATAGAACTACGTCTTCCATTGTCTGGAGACTTTATACATGGAAATTTTTTCATAGATCTTTTATACACCTTTGATGATGAATAAAATAAATAATAAAGATAATCTATGTAAGAGATGTAATGTAGAAATTAATGCTGACTGGGCTCATATGTTTTATGACTGTATAAAATTGAAAGATACTGGAAGTCAATTAATGAATTTTTTCAGGCTCTTTTACAGATAATTTCATTATTTCTAAATCTCTTATATTATTCAACACACCTGTACCTCAAAGTGTTAAAAGGTTAAGCTTCCCTTGTATGGTCTATTCTAGCAGTGGCTAGGAAAATAATAACCAGAAATTGGATTTCAGATACACCCCTTTTTAATGAATTTAAAAATGTTATGAATATAGGGGCCATATGGAAATAAACACAATTAGGTCAAGAACAACTAGAAAAACATCTTATTATATTGTATGGGATAATTTACAAAATTTGTTAAAAAATCAATTTCAGTAGCATGGTATTTTAGTTTAATTAATTGATCTAATTGTAGTGGATGTCTTTGTAAATACTTTAGTTGTTTTGTTGAATGTTATAATCATATCTATTTTAATTACTTGTATAAAATTGTTTTATATTTCTCTTGTATGTTAAAACAATAAACCTGTTTTGAAAAAAAAAACCCCATTTTCAGGCAAAAAAAATCCAGTCACCATTTCCCGATCCTAAAGTAAAGCAATTGCAAGCCATGTTGATTTATTTATTTTTAAAGATATTTGTTTATCAAAAATCCAACTGGGCACAGATATTTTAAGTGGGCAGTAAACCCAAGGTAACATTTTAAAGCAATTATTTCAATAAAATTTTGAATATTTCAGTGTTTTAGCAAAGTAGTGTATAAAAAAATTTGCTGTTCAAAAAAGTAACAGTCTTTTTATTGTAAAATTTTGAAAAATGTGAGGAACAAATCCAACTTAAAACAAAGTACCAATGTATATTCAAGAACTTAATTGATGGGAAAAAGAAAATTTAAGGGCTGTGTATTAATGAAAAAAAGTTTATCCCCTTTTCAAATGATTATTATAATCCAGGTTATTCTTATTGGTAATATATAATTATACTATAGAATGGGTTTAAGAATCTATAAAAATATA
>NW_025056753.1:0-6880 GCF_019279795.1 Protopterus annectens | reverse complement strand
CTTTTTTTTTTGCACATTAGCCTGAGGAATGCGGGGTGGTAATCCAATATGTACCCTATCATAACATTTTGAAATTGAGGGTTTTTATGGAAGGGGTTTTTTCCCCTTTTAAACCAAAGAAAGGGAACCCTTGTTTTTTTTGTGAACAATGTTCTAGTATTTAAACCTTTGGGACCCCAGCATTTGGTAGATGGAATTTGCTTAATTTTTCTTCCAAGGATTACAAAAGTGCAATATTTTTTTATCAGAAAACATTAATTTAAGTTGTAATCCCCCTTCATTCTTGTTGATGGGTTGACCGATCCTCCTCCGATGCACTTTTTTATGAGAATCCTTTTACCAGCCAGGAGCCCCTTCCCCTGTGAACAAGCCCCAGATCTCCCCTTTCCCGCTTGGGAGGTCCCCTTTAATCCTTAAGAATTCACGTGTTTTTAACCCCTTTTATTTAAAAACCCTTTTTTTAAGTTTAATTTTAAAACTTAATTTTCTGACAGAAATCCCGTCTCTTTTAAATTTTTAGTCAGAATTTTCCCCTTCCCATCCCCCTGTTGGGGGGGTTTTTTTACATCCTTTTTGGGTTTTTTTAATTTAAAACTTTGTGTTTGGGCCCTTCTAAAAATTTATTTTGAAGTTACTTCTTAAAATTTCTGACAGATCCCTTTTTCCTTATTTTGGCCCTTTCACCTGAGGTTGTGTTTTTATTTTACCAAATCCTGGGGAAAAATAATTGATTTGGGGGTTTTTAAGCCGGAGGGTTCCCCGGTAAGTGGCCCCCAAAAAAAAATTTCTGAAAGGCCCACTTCTGTTATAAGCCTTCCTCGGCCCGTTTTTGATCGAGAGGCCCGCGGAGGATTTGGGATCGGGGTTTCGGCCGAGGCTTCGGGCCGGTTTTACCACTTGGGCGGCCCGCCCGACACCCCTGGGTCGGCTCCGATCGGGCAATGTGGCACCGTTCGGTCGCTAACCCTTTTTTATGGGCCCGGACCACACGGGGTTTCGGGCTCCGAAACGGTGCCGCGGATCTAATTCGGCTCCGAGGGCCCATTCCAGGAAGAGGTCGGGTCCCTTCCTTGAGCCGATCCCGGCCCGGGCCCCCCCTCTTCCGGGCGAGCCATCGGAGCCGATCTTCAAGGTCATCCAGGTTGTCAGACCATGACCTAGAGAGGGGTCAGTAGATTGCTCAAGTCACAGGTACTGGCCCAAATGCTACAAGTCCGTCTCACGGGCGACTGTTGGTCCACCCCGTTACAGTTCCTCCTTCAACTCTACCCCAGAGTTTGGAGTTGGAGTCTTCGGCAGGGTTACTGCTACGGCTGGAGGCGGATACCCCTTCTGTTCCTTCAGCCCTACTCTTATCTCCTCTTCCTTAGAGGGATTCGTGGTGGGGCTTCCATGGTCTCCTCCGAGGGGTGAGTGGCATCGGACCCTTGTCCGAACCCGCTCTTCCCTTGGAGCCTCGGCCTTGGTGAGCTCGGCTCCAAATCTGCCTGGGAGACTTCCCTTCGGGGGCCCCCTGGAGTTCCTAGCTCTTGGAGCGGGTTCTCGGACCTGCCTGGGGGGGGAGCATTCGAGGTGATGAAGAGTGTACTGGCCACTGGTATCAGTCAGCAGTCTTTCCGTAGCTCCTCCCTCTATTGTACCTGTTGACATCTCTGCCACTTCTCTTGCTACAGGACCCAGAGATCCTCCGCCTCAGGTTTCCCCATTGGGAATTTCCCCTCTTCCGAGGATTCTCCTGAGGTTTCGGGAGATCCTCCTAGGAAGGGAACTGGAAAGGGGAAGCATGTAGACCCCCCTGAGTCTGTCACGGATACTGACTTTGATGAGTCAGAGGGATCCCTAGACCCCCTCTGAGGATGTCTCCTTCAGACATCCTAGAACTTGAAACAGAGGGGAAACTGGCCCCAACAATCCCTCTGAGGATGAGTCAGTATACCTAGAGGCGTTTGGATCTCGGCCCTCCACCTCCTGGGTGTCTCCGCCTTCGACCCCTTATGCAGGTTATTGCACAAGGCGGGGACAGCTCCTGACTCTGTAGAGCCAGTCCCTAGGAGGCCTTCTAAATTTATAACTCCCCCTAGTGACAAAGAATTCCCTCGAAAGGGTGCCCCCGCTGATGCCATGGTGGTCCCTGCCCACCAAAAGGAACTTGCAGACCCTTTCCCGGGCCATCCTCCTAATAAGGACTCTAGGACCATGGATAGGGGGGCGGATGTTTTCCTCAGCGACCTTTGCTTCGCTGAATTATCTTTGTCACTTCACCAGACTCCAGAGATATCCTGAAGGAGCTGGGAGAAGTAGTTCAGGATCCTACAGCTGCAGGGGCTCAAGAAAAGATTGCCAGCTAGGAACCCTCAATTCCATTGCTAACTCCTCCATGCGGCTAATATCTTATGCTGCTGATGGGCAGTAGACCCGAGGCACAGGTGTGGCTCTTGGGCCCCAAGCCTGGATGCGGCTATGTGATTTTGGATCCCTTTAAGGCGCCTTCACAAATTCTCCCTTTGATGGGTCAGCTTTGTTTGGCCCTCAGGTGAAGGAAACCTTGACCAGGTGTGAGCAGGACGGCAAGACTCTTTCTGCTGTTGGAGTCCGTTTTCCACCCCTTCTAGGCCTTATCCCAAAGGACAGAAGGGTGGAAAATGTGGTTCCGTAAATCCCAAGGAGTCACGATTCACGTGGTCAGTTTACCCCTAGAGGCAGAGGGGTAACAACAACAGCGCCGCCTAGAGGCAGAGGGGTCCAAGAACCAGGGAACAGGGAGCTCTTCCTGACAAACCCTTTCAGCATCCCTGAGGTGTTGCCCGGCTGTCCCTCCTTGG
Organism: Protopterus annectens; assembly: GCF_019279795.1. NCBI lineage: Eukaryota > Metazoa > Chordata > Ceratodontiformes > Protopteridae > Protopterus > Protopterus annectens. The sequence continues at coordinate 4,058 of NW_025056753.1, read as the reverse complement.
AGGCAGTCGGGGGAAGAATATCACTGTACCCAGAAGCCTGGCATTCCCTCACTCAAGACAGATGGGTACAGTCGATCATATCCAAGGGTTACATAATTCCTTTCGAGGAAAGTCCCCTTCCCCCCAAGTTCCCTTCCAGATGTACCACCGGTCTAAGGGACATTGCAGAGTTAGAGATCAAAACTACTGCAAAAAGAGCCATTCAGCCAGTTACAAAGACCATTCAGAGCCGGAATTCTAAGGTTCTTTTGGTCCCCAAAAGACGGGAGACTGGAGACCAATATTGGATCTCAGCAGACTCAACAAGTCTGTCAGGAAGACAAGATTCGAATGGTCACTCTTCAGTCAATTCTGCCCTTCTTACAGAAGGACAACTGGATGTGCTCAATAGATCTTCAGGATGCACTATCACATCAAAATTCACAGCGCCCAGGAGATTTCTCCGCCGGCTGGGGGCCAGTCATTTCCAGTTCAGAGCCCTGCCCTTTGGTCTCACTACAGCCCCAGAGTGTTCACCAAATGCATGGCAGTGGTCACGGCTCACCTGAGCGCAAGGATTCCAGGTGTTTCCGATCTCGGGCTGGCTCCTGTCAGCCACCACCAGGCATCAGCTTATACAAGCCAGGGATTACACAATAGACCTTTGTTCTCATTTGGGCATCTCATCAACTAAAAGTCATCCTTATCGCCCCGCCAGTCTATTACCTTCATAGGCAAACTTAAACACTGTTCGGATGTCAGCTACCCTTACAGAACAAAGAGTTTCAGACATTCAAACCCTGTCAGGATCATTCTGGCCAGCAAAAGGGACAGGCCAGAATGGTTCTAAAGGTATTAGGTCTTATGGCTGGGGCCCTTACTCTTCTTCCCCCGGCTCGATTCTACATGCCCTTCAGTGGATGCTGTTCACACAGTGGTCATACCAGCAACTTCCCGCACCAGATTCTGGTGACACAAACATGCAAAGAACATCTTGCTTGGTGGATCACATCCTCAGGTTCACCAAGGCAGGTGCTTTGTACCTCCCCCCGAAACCACTGTCCCCCGGATGCCTCCCTGATCGGGTGGGGGTCATTATCAGGGCAGGATGGTTCATGGGGGGTGGCAACCGTCGAGTACCATCTGCACATAAATGTCCTGGAGATGAGAGCAGTGCTTTTAACGCTTTCAAGCCCTCAACGACTTTCTTCCCTAGGGACAATTGCAGTCCACACAGACAACATGTCTGTAGTTTTGGTATATCAACAAACAGGGCGGAACCAAGTCCTACCCCTTGTGTCGAGAAGCTCAGACTTTGGCAATGGGCGATCTCCTCTCATCGGTTTCTGGTAGCAACGCATATCCCTGGGAAAACCAACATTATAGCGGACAGATTGAGCAGAGCTATTCTCATGCCTCACGAGTGGTCTCTCAAGCAATCTATAGCGGAAGAGATTTTTCTGGAATGGGGTCGCCATGTTGCGATCTTTTGCTACTCCCCAAAACAGCAAATGTCCAGACTTCTTCAGCCTCTTCCTCTATCAGGCCATCCCCCAGAGACGCTCTGACCCAGGATTGGCCCCAGGGACTTCTTTATGCCTTCCTCCATTTCCTCTGATCCCTCAGGTGATCCAGAAAGCTACCGCTTTGAGAGCCAAATTGATTCTCATTGCCCCTTACTGGCCTCGACAAGTTTGGTTCCGTTCCTCCATCATCACCTTTTGGTGCAGCCGTGGCATCTGGACCCAGTGCCAGATCTTCTGATTCACCAATCCGGTCAGCTGCACCGGTCAATCCCTTCTCTCAACCTCACAGCATGGTTGCTCCACTTCCTTCCTTAGCCAGGCTTCCTTTGATCTCTAACCCAGTTAGAGATATCATAGTAGCTTCACTAAAATCCTCTACCAGGAGGATTTACACAAGCAAATGGAACGTTTCTCTTATTGGGCTAAAGGCCCAAAATATTGATCCTTTTACTGCCCCTGTTCAGGCAGTTCTGGACTTCTTAGCAGAGATTTTTCATGCAGGCTCCTCTTCTTCCACAGTCAGAGTTCAGTTGGCTGCTATTTCTAATTTTCATGTCGGGATAGCAGATCATAATATTATGTCCCATAGGCTCTGCAGGGCCTTCTTGAAAGGAATTTTCCTACTAAAGCCTCCAATCAGGAATCCTCCTCCTCAGTGGGATCTAAATTTAGTGCTGACATCCTTGATTCTTCCCCTTGAGCCAGCTGTTTCTTGTTCCCTGAAATATCTTTCTTGGAAAACGTTATTCGTAGTGGCTATTACATCTGCCAGGAGGGTGTCTGAACTTCATGCTCTTTCGGTTCGAGCCCCCTATTTGATTTTTCACAAAGACAGAGTATCTTTGAGAACTGATCCATCCGTATTAACTAAGGTCGCTTCAAAAACAATCTGAATCAATCCATTGATCTCCTGTATTTTTCCCAACTATTCAGATAGAGCTGAACAAAAGCTACATTATCTTGATGTCCACCGTCAGCTTAGATATTATTTGGACAGAACAAAAAATTTAGAAAATCTGATCAACTTTTGTTTCCTATGCGGATAATAAAAAGGCCTTCCTGTTTCTAAAGTGACTTTGTCCAGATGGCTTTCTTCGGTCATCACTGAAATTTATCGATCAGGGGAAAACAGCTGTGCTCAAAACCTAAAGCACATTCAACTAGGAGTTTAGCTACTTCTACAGCTTTTCAAGCTAGACTGCCTTTAGACACTATTTGTGCAGCGGCCACTTGGGCCACTCCTCACACTTTTGTTTCCCATTACAAATTGGACTTGGCCTCCAGGGACAGAGCCAGTTTTGGCTCTACAGTCCTCAAGAGTTTGTTCCATTGAGCCACCCAGGATAGAGGTGCTAGGGACGCGGTCCCATCAAGCAAGAATGAAGGCGAGATTGACAACTTAACATTAAGAAGTTATGTACCTACCATAACGTTCCATGTTAGTTGTCTTCTCTCGCCTTCTTTCTTGCGACCCTCCCTCCTTCCCCCTGGCCTGGACTGACCTTGTATAAGAAACTATAATGCTAAAGACCATTTAGACCTGGTCCTTTTTCCATTTGTAGTTTCTTCTTCCTTTGGAAGTATTGTTTATGCTTGGTGTTATTGCCCTTTTGTCAACAAACGAGATCTGGGTACTTCCTGCCTTGCATCATGGGATATGGGGCTGCCTCGAGCTGGTAAAAGGAGTTCTCGAGCTAAAGCAAGTGCCGAGTCGGAGCCGAGGGATCGGCTCCGAACCCATCAAGCAAGAAAGAAGGCGAGAGAAGACAACTAACATGGAACGTTATGGTAGGTACATAACTTCTTATTTTCAAATATGAACTCTTGACTAGAGCGTTTTGGTTCAGAAGATGTTGTGTTACCAGCTGTGCTACACAGACATGCGTCATTCTAAGTAAACAATCTGAATGCAGCAGTTTTTAGATGAAGATATGCATGTCAGTTATAATACCATAGTTTGCTACTAGGATGTAGAAATGAGGCCACCATATAAGCATGCAATTCAGTATGCTGTGTAGTACAAAGATATAGGCTTCCTTTTGGTTTACAACATCTGTCAGAGATGGTGAGAAACTCTGGATATACTTTGAGTAGATATGCTGAGTGCATTTTTTGCAATTGATAGCTGTTAGGTTGTTGTGCTGTGGCCATATTTGACTAGCACAGTATAAGATGATCACCAAATAAGCTTATGGGCATACTTTAAGCAGGAAGTTTAACATGTAGCTGGTATACTGTGTAGGCTTTGTATTATCAAACTGTGGACATATTTTATACATGTTTATTATTCGTGTATAGTGCATTATTGGACTATGTTATGTGACAATAACTTTAGTCTACACTTAACTGTCCTGTTCTACTGTATTACTGGTTATTTAGAGCAAGTGGCTGTAGGTAGAATCAGTCACTGCATGGTATTTTAACTTTTACCGCAGATGAAAATGAAAGTATAAGCTACGTCTGTTTTATCATCTGCTGCAGGTAAACAAACATTGAGGAATAAAGCGCAAGGGTGCTGTTTCGGCAAAGTATGAAACATTGAAGAGTATAAGC
>NW_025056752.1:0-7408 GCF_019279795.1 Protopterus annectens | reverse complement strand
GGTTTTGGGGTTTTTTAAAAAAAGGCTCACTGCAAGGTTAATTCCCTAACCAATTTTTTTTGTTTTGAAAAATTCCCCCTAAAAAAACAAACCAGCTTTTCAAGGACCACAGTTATATATAGGTTCATAGGTTCATTAGGTTCATACTAGGCTATCTGCCCGAGGGCATTTACAAGCCTAGCCCATGGTTTGTGGCTTGCATACCCCTTTAGTATGAGGGAACTATACCCATTATTTTGCTGTGCCTCTGTTGAGCAGTGACACTGAGGTAATCCCTGGGGTATATCTGCGATCTCCCATCCATTGGTCAAGATTTCTCTTGAACAAGGCCAGCGGAGTGCTCTGCCTCACATATACGGGATTTTATTCCACAGCATAGGAGTCTTTGGGTGATGAATCTATCCCTCCAGCACGTCCTATTAATAGCCGTGTCGAGGTTTAAGTCTCCGCCCTTGTGGCTCTGATGGATCTAGATTTTTGAGGTGAAGCATATTCATCAAATCTGGGTTTGACATGGCCTTGTATGTTAGGCAAAGGTCACCTCTGAGCAAGGTGGCGACTGAATAGAGCTGGAGTTCTTTCAGTCGGGCAGCATAGGACAGATTTTGAGACCCTTTATCCTTTTGGTGAGGAACTTTTGTGGCCTCTCCAGCTGCTGCAAGTGTCGGGTCAGATACATTCCGAATGGGGCATTGTACTCAATCATTGGTCTGATGAGTGATGAGTATAGGGGAGACTATGACCTCCCTTGATCTAGATGAGAATCCCTTCATGATAAGGTGGGCAATGTAGAAGGTCTTCCTAACTACTTTAGCTACATGGGTGTCGAATGACAGACTACTATCAACCTGGGTCCCCAGGTCCCTGATAACTTCTTCTGTGCTCAGTGGATTGCCACCTATTTGGTAGCTAGGGTAACCTTGTTTTTCCCGAAGGGTATGACTATGCATTTTGGCATTTAACTTTAGGCCATGGCTCTGGCACCAGTTATCCGTTTCTGTGAGACCCTTCTGAAGGATATCTGTGTCAGATGTGTTTTCTACTATAGGCGCCCAGTTTGCAGTCATCTGCAAACTTTGTCATCATAACCCTCCTGTGTTTGCTTGTACTTGGAGAAGTAGATGCCAAACAAGAGTGGGCCCAGGACTGAGCTCTGTGGGACACCACTTGTGACAGGCTTTGAGTCTGACATGAAGTCAGAAACTCTGACCCTGTGGGTTCTGTCACTCAGCCAGTTTGCAACCCATCTTGTGATGTATGGGTTAACATTTAAGCTGATGAGTTTTCAATGATACCAGTGGGGTATTGTATGAAAGGCCTTAGCCAGATCGAGGTGAGCTGTATGGACTGCCTTTCCCTCATCAATGGCTTTGGTGACTGTTTGAAAAAGACAACCAAGTTTAAAAGGCATGATCTGCCTTTGACAAAGCCAAACTGGGTTGGATCCAAAGTCTGCAAATTCCCTATGTCTTTATTTATGAGGTCCATTATGATCCTCTCCATGGCTTTGCAGATAAGGCTTGTCAAGCTAATGGGCGGTAATTTCCAGAATTAGGTGGAGGCACCGCTTTGTGAGATGGGACCACAGTTGCAGTCGCCACTCCTGGAGTGCGTATCAGAGGTAAGACTATGATTAAACAGCTGTCCTAGCTGTGGGTTTAATTCCTCGTTGAGTTAGTGGAGCACACAGCGGGGACACCATCAGGTCCCATGGATGCTGTGTTTTGCTTTGGAGAGAGCAGTTCTCACTTGGGCGTTGGAGATGTTTGGGGGCTGCAATCGTTTGGTATAGATATCTCTCCTTTTTGGGGGAGGAAGTTTGCACTGAACCTCTCACCCAGTGTGTTGGCAATGTCTGTAGGAGCAGTGATGTTCACAACATTTTGTACTAGTGCTGAACATATCTGGGAGTTTCCTCCCAGGTTTCTAACTTATAGCTAAAGAAGGCCTTATGATTGTCTTTTGAGTCTTTAGCTATTTTCTCTCGAAATTTGCTTTGGATGATTTTATAGGAAGCTCTTAGTTTTTACTTATAGGGATCAAGGGGGTCTAACCTAATAAGGATTATGCTCTATGTTGTAGTAGCTTCCTCCTTTTGTTGTAGAGTTTGTTTATGGCTGGGGTCCACCAGACTGGGCGCTTGCCTTTGGTACAAGAGTCTTTGTTTTGCTTGGGATTGCCTTATCCATGCAGTCCTGCAGGTGCTGGTAGAAGGCATTTGTAAGTGATTCAGCGGCTTGAGTACTGTTTTCCATGACTCGGGGGCCTTAAAGGAGACCACACTAGTCTTTAGAAGTGTGAAGTCGGCTTTGAGAAGTTCTTTACTGTGGTCTTTTTTTATTTCAGGTGGGGTGGGATGAGGACCTCCAGCGAGATTAGTTGTGATCTGATCTCACCAGTGAGGGAGTATACTTCGGTGTTGAACATTGTGCTCCCATGTTAAGTGATGATGAGATCAAGTATGTTATCTCCTCTTGTGGGGATGGTGACTAGTTGTTCCATGGCATTTGAGTTTATGAATTCAGGAACTTTTGGGCTAGGGTGTTTGGGCTTGAGTAGTGTTCCCAGTCTATATTAGGGTAATTGAAGTCACCTAGTATGATGGTGTTTGGTGATACATTTATCCCTCTAGTGTTTTCAGGAAGGCCATGTGAGGGTTCCTGAGTTTGTGAGGAGTGGCCTGTAACATGCTACAATTTGCAGAGCAGTCTTGCCTGGTTAATTGCACCTGGATGGTCTCCGATGCATCGTGCGTTGCCACCAGTCTTGGGGTGAGGGTGTCCTTGATGAATATGGATACGCCCCCTCCTTTCTTGGTATTGTCAGGATTTTGGGGCGGGCATGATATGAGGTAAAACCTGATAGTGCTGGGGTGCTCTCAGGAGCCTTGAACCAGGTTTCTGTCACAGCACAGACATCGATGTTCTCCATACTGAGAAGGGCCTGAGTCGTGCATTTTGAGATTTAGACTTCTGGCATTGAGCAGCATTACCCTTAGTTTTTCCTTTTTGTGTTCTAGGGTGGTAGGTTTAGAATTTGAGCCTTGCCTAAAAAGGCACTATGGGGGTGGCAAGAGCCTTTGCCAATATCCAGAATCCCAGGGGTGACAGGTGCAAGCCGTCCCTTGCGAAGCAGCGTGGCTTGTCATCCCAGGCAGACAGACACTGGATCCCCTTTGAATGACACCAGTGTTTAAGCCAATTGTTAAAGCTGATCATCTTATCTCTGTATTGTGGCATCATTCTTGGTGAAGGTAGGATACTGCTCAAGGTCAGGGTCATACCTGCCTGGGCTACATAATCAGAGAGCTCCTCAATGTCTCTTTTCATGTAGTCCAAGGAGGTACGTCTCAGGTCGTTTACACCAGCGTGGACAATGACTGAGTCATATTTGTACCTGCTGTTGAGACCTGAGTGCTTGCGTTATGTGGATTCTAGCGCCCGACAGGCAGCTTACTGTGACCTTCTCCTTACTCAGTCTGGTGGCGGGGCGTCAGTGTGTCTGACTATGGAGTCACCAATGACTAGTGTGTCTGGCATTGTGTTTGGCCTTAAGGGGCTGTGACTGTTTGACACTCTGACTGTGAGGGTCTATGTGTTGCAGGTGTTGTGTTCTGAGGTGGTGGTTGTTTGGGTGTCTGCTTTGGTGGCCTCTGCTGTTTTGGTAGATTTTTGATCAGAGCCTCCGAGGATGTCTTTGTGTGTTTATGTGTATGATTTGAGGTTGTAATGGTACTATGTGAGACTGGGTCTATAGTGTGTGTGGTAACCTTCTCCTCCTGACTGGTCTTGCCAGTCCTATGTTGAGAGCTCAGCCTCCCAGTTTGGCGTATAGTTGCATCTGCATGTATTTGTGTGTTTTGTGTGGGAGGAGGAGGAGGGTTGTCTGTGTACATGAGGCAATTGTAGCATTGCCTCCAATATTCCAGGTTCACCAGCTGAGCAGGAGAGAACACAAGCAACTGATCTCCAGACATGCTAGAAGGATAGATAAAAAAACTTTAAAAAGATTAGGGGCGTGGGTGACCGAGGAAATGGGGGTTGCCTTTTTTGGGGTGCACTATCTGTGACAAGAGTGCCCGTATCAAGGTAATAAGTACTGTAGGAGCAAGTGCCCCAGGTTTAACAGATGAGAATAGTCTGCTTGGAGTCAAGTAGAGATGATCTTTTTTAGTTATAGGATGCAGCTGATTAGATCCAGTAGTATGGTTAGAGGAAGGTAGTTTTAAAGGGAGAAAATTTGAAGAGTGGACTTTAGGTGGCCCGAATAGTTTAAACCTGCTTAACAGCGGCACTGCCCCTAGTGTGCAACAATTGTGCTAATTACATATCTCGGCTAAAGCGTGCTTTTATAGCCAGGGGCGCTGGAAAAAGACAGGAAATATTAAAATGGCCAATAAACTACAAGTTACTGCCTTATAACCACTCCTCTGAGGGACAAACAGGCAGCTCCAGTGCTCCCCTACTCACTAATTTGGTGGTAAAAAACTACCCCCTGACCAAACAAAAGGAAAATGGAGAAAACAGGAACCAAAGACAAGCCCAGGGATCAGCAAAATCTGTCCACTGGAACAAGCAATAGAAAAAGTATGGAAAACAAGAGAATTTTTTTTGTTATTTACAAGTTTTTAATCATATAGGCAGAAAATACAATAAAAGCTGTGCTATTGTGTTTTTAAGACTAAATGCTATCAAAAAGCTAATTACAGCTTGAGTGTATTAGCCTGTTGTTTAACTTTTATATAAACTTAAACAAGCAGAAGTGCAATAAACAATTCAAGCTATTAAAAACAGTAAAAATAGGTAATAGCAGAGTAAAACAGGCAGAAATAGCAATCGAAAGGCTTAAAAAGTCGAAAATGCAGAAAAAAATACTGTGTTTTGCTTCAGTCAGACTAATCATTCACAGTTGCAAGCCATTAACACCTAACAATGGTGTAGAGACTACACTGTGTTTACATCTGCTACACAAAGTCAAAAGTTTGGTATGCAGCAATTCTAATGAATTCACACCTCATTTGCATCTTCAGAGTGCTTAGAGAGCTGAATCTACACTATAAAAAGGTAACTGTGTAACTAAGGAACTTGAAAGTAAGGAGACTGTTTTGAGACAGAGAAGACTGTGACTTTATTTTTGAAGGAGATTTTTCTGCAAAGAAGCACAGATTTTGCTAAGGCACAAGTGCTGGGATTGTACTGCAGCCCCCCTCAATGTATCTAGCCACCGAAACCGTGACTTCAGCAACTCATACACATGTTCTATGATGTTTCTTGTTTGAGCATGTGCCTCATTATAGCATTTCTCCATGGGTGTATGTGAATTTCTGATGGATGTTATAAGCCATAATTCCAATGCATACCCTGCAACCCCTAGGAAATGGCCTTGTTGGACATCACTCCTGGAAAGCATCAGGTAGAGTTGTGAGATGTGCCAAATATGGGAGTCATGGTAACTGCTAGGGTTGCCAGCACACAGATTCAGGATGATTTCCCTAACATTACACATGACATGGCAGTTAACTGAGTGGATCCCCTTTCTGTTGATGTAGACCCTTTCCTGGTCTCAGGGGTATGGGAGAATATATATATATATATATATATATATATATATATATATATATATATATATATATATATATATATATATATATATATATATATATATATATAGTCACTGGAATGTTGTAGCATAGCATTCAGAAATTGGTGCAGAATCCTGGATGCCGATGCTTATGACACCCTTAGAATGTCCCAGTGGGTCTCAGAAAGGTTCCTGTAGCTAATATTCATAGGTTCATAGGTTCATACTAGGCTATCTGCCCTAGGGCATTTATAAGCCTAGCCAGAGTATGTTGTACACTTACCGTTTTAATTAATTTTGCTATGCCCTTTTTAGAGTTGATATACTGTGCTCTGTCTAACAGTACAGAAGTGATACCAGGTAAAACCACCGATCTCCCATCCACTCATCAAGATTCCTCTTGAAGAGTCAATGACGGGACTCCAAGCCTAACCTGGGACTGGGAATTTTTATTCCCAGAGTGAAGGGAAACCTCTGGGTTATGAATCTGTCCTCTGAAAGCATGTCCCCATTTATTTCAGTGTGCTGGAGGTTCAAGTCTCTCGGTGATGTGAGCTTCGATGGGATTCTGGATTTTTGAGGTGCAGCATGTCCTTAATTCCGGGTTGGATATGGCATTATATTGTCAGTGCACAGATCACCACTGAGCGAGGCGGTATGCCACTGAGTAGAAGGCTGGAGTTTCTTTTAACGGGCAGCATATGGCATCTGTTTTTAAGCCTTTGATCCTCTTGGTGAGGTACTTTGGGGTCTTTTCAAGTTGCAGGTGTTCAGTAAGATTACATCCCAAAAGAGGGCATTGTAGGCTCAATTATGGGCTCATGATGAATGGATAGTAAAGAGGCATCGATGACCTCCCTAATGCATCAGAATGTAGAATCCTTCATGATTAGGTGGGCTATATAAAATGTTTTTCTAACCACTTTCCAAGGACAATTGGTTGTCAAATGAGAAGATTGCTATCAGCTTGGGTCCCCAGGTCCCTGAATTACTTCTTCTGTGCTTAATGGCATTACAGACACCTATGTGATAATTTGTGGGCACTTTGTTTTTGCCAAGGGGATGACTATACATCAAATCTTTGGCGTTTAGCTTGAGGCCATGGCTCTGGCACCAGTTGTCTGTTTCTACGAGGCCCTTTTGGAGGATGCTTGTGTCGGCTGGAGAGAGTCGTATGTGGCGACGCGCCCAGCGTTTGCAGTCATCTGCGTAACTTGGTCAGCCACAGTCCTTCCGTGTTGGCTGCTGTACCTCGGAGAAATATATGCCAAACAAGAGGTCCCAGGACTGAGCCTTGTGGGACACCACTTGTAACTGATTTGGAGTCTGACATGACTCCAGCAATTCTAACCATGTGGGTTCTGTCCTTGAGCCAGTTTACAGCCATCTAGTGACATAGGGGTTTATATTTAAGCTGGTGAGCTTATCTGTGCCAGTGGGGTGTGTATGTCCGAAGGCTTTTCGCAGGTCAGGCGTGTGGCTGGATACCTCCTTAAAGTCAATGGCGCGGTGGCTGTTTCAAAGAAGTCAACCAGGTTTAGAGGCGGGATCTGCCCTTAACAAAGCCAAACTGGGTAGGATCAGTGTCTGCTGGTCCCCCAATGTCTTTGTTGGTTACAGGAGGTAATACCCATACCTTGATCTCCACAGTATTGGCTCCCCTCAGTTTAACTTGGTCTCAGGTGAGGGTGACACAGGTTGCAGATTTCCTGGAGTGTGTCTCTGTCTACCCTGTAGCACTCTACTACTTCCACCTCATGCAGACCATGAAAAGTTAAACGTGGTCTAAATACCCTCCTCCTCCTTATCCGAGGTCTATCAGCAGCAG
>NW_025056751.1:0-7708 GCF_019279795.1 Protopterus annectens | reverse complement strand
TGTTTGTTAAGAGGGTTCCCAGGAACCCAAAGGTTTTTCACCCTTTGAGTTGCTTATGGGCATAGGGTGAGGGACCTCTAGATTTAATTCAGATGAATGGGAAGGTGGGGGAGTCTCACAAGGAGTCTTTTGGCATATGTCCTGAACCTCAGGACAAGGCTCGGGGAACTCATGGGCCTGGCCCAGGAGAACCTGGCAGAAGCCAACAACAAAAAAGTGTGGTATGACAGGAATGCTCGAGCTAGAGAGTATGCAGGGCAGCAGGTGATGGTTCTCATTCCTGTCAGAAAACAAGCAGCTTGGGAGGGACCCTACAAGGTGGTAAGAAAGGTAAGTGATGTTAACTAATGGTGGAAGTGCTGTGGCAGACAGCAGGCACAAATTGTACGATGTTAACATGATGAAACCTTACTATGATAGGGGAGGCTCTTGTGCTGAGCATTTGCAGCGGATTGCAGGAGGAGTCTGAGGGGAGATCTGGGACTCCATTCCCCTCGCCAGTGAGGCATGGACTGACACCGTGGAAGGTGTAGCAATGTCCCAGCTGCTATCTCCTACCCAGGTTCGAGAAATCCAATCAGTGTTGCAAAAGGTTGGGGGCATGTTCACCGAGAAACTAGAATACCCACCTGGTGCAGCACCAGGTGGGATACAGAACCCCAAAGGTTTATTAGGCAGGCCCTTTATAGCAGGCCTGAGAGAGTCAAACAGACTCTGGAAGGAAGAGGCAGGAGATGTTGGAAGCAGGGTGATTCAAGAGTCCAACAGTCCTGGGCCTCACCAGTGGTGTTGGTGCCAAAGAAGGATGGCAGTACTCAGGTTCTGTGTGATTACAGGAAATGAAATAGGTCACACAGAGGCAGATGCTTACTGCAATGCCTAGGATAGATGAGGCCCCTAGAGCAGCTGGGTGGGCTAAGCATTCACAACCATTGATCTTACCAGGGTTACTGGCAGGTGGCCCCTGACCCCACTGCTAGAGAATTAGCCTTTGTGACTCCTTTAGGTTTGTATGAGTTCACAAAGATGAGACTCCTTTAGGATGAAGAATGCCCCAAAGCGGACTTTCCAGAGGCTGGTAGATCATCTTAGTAAGAGAAAAAGGGTTTGCCCTTGCTTACATGTGATGATATTACATCTACAGCCATTCTGGCAAGAGTACCTTCAGCATGTTAAGGAGGTGCTGTGACTACTGAGGGCAGGGCTGACCACAAGCCGGCAAAATGTCAGGTGGGTATGGCAGAGGTCTCCTACCTAGGACATAGAGTGGGGAGGTAAGATAAGGCCAGAACCCGCCAAAGTGGAAGCAATTCAGGCATGGTCTGCACCTGTTACCAAAAAGCAGGTGTGGCCATTTTTGGGCACAGCAGGGTACTACAGAAAGTTTGTTCCCCAATATAGTACCATAGCTGCTCCCCACACAGACCTGACAAGGAAGAACAGGCCCAGATAAGGTAGTGTGGACCTCAGCATGTGAGCAGGCATTTCAGAATCTTAAGGAAGCTTTGAGAGGACTGTGTTAGCCAGTCCAGACTACAAAGCAAAGAATTTGTTGTGCCGTGGATGCTTCAAACTATGAGAGCTGGGGCCACTTAGCCAGATTCCTTTTAGAGGAGAAGAGCACCCAGTAGTTTATCTCAGCTGTAGGCTCCAACCCAGGGAGGAATGCTGGTGCAGCGGTTTCTGCAGAAAAGGAATGTTTAGCCATAGTGTGGGCACTACAAAAAACTTTTAGCCTTATCTGCATAGAAGAAAAATTCAACTGTGATGACAGATCACAACCTCTAATATGGTTCAAACAAAGCCAGTCAGCAAAATGCCAAGTTACTTAAGATGTGGAGTCTGGGGGTTGCAAGCATATGAGCATGTCAGTGCAGCACCAAGCAGTGGGGAGGTAGCAATGCCAATGCAGATGGGCTTAAGACAGGGAATGGGGTGAGGTACACCCAGATAGATCTGACACTTCAAGCAATGTTTCTCAAGGGCACTTTGAAAACTTGCTTGAGTTCCCCTGGGGGTGAAGAGATGTGACGATTGGGAAGAGATGGGCAAGGCTATTGCCAATATCTAGTCAAATAGAATTCTGATATTATAATTCTATCAACTGTATAAATTAATGTAAAATACAGGCACGCTTTTCTCTTTGAATGTAAAAAAGAATATTGTAAAATGTGGAACTGTGCAGGGAATATGTGACAACATTGCACTCTCACTGGCCCAGTGAATCAATCATGTTGTATCCTTTCATGTTAGAATTCAGTCCCCAGGGTGGCTGGAAAGAAGGTTTCATGCCCATTGTTTTAAGGCTAAAAGTTTATGATCAGAATTCTCACATGCAGAAGGCACCCTTCCCTATTGCTCTGGTTTCTGCTAGCATGTACATGTGAAATGTCTTCTATTGTTGTAAGTTTCTGTGTGCAGGTGTTAGATTGCTAAATAATGAAGCTTTGTGGCCTTGAGAACTCCAGACCAGGTGTTTGGATGATGCAATATGAATACTTGGGAAAACCTAAGTGTCAAAATGATGCAATTTTTGGGAGGGACCCAGCAAACATGTTTGTTAGTAATGTTTAAATAATATTTCTCACAAGAGACCTGGAAGCATTTTGATTCTTTGGACATCTAACCCAGCACTGCTTTATGCTCTTTATGTATGTAAGTAGGATTGTAGCACTGTGTTTTCTCTGAGATTAGCTTAAAGATTAGAAATTTAGATTAAGTATTTTTCTGTGTAATCAGATCTTTCCCAAGGGATATTATTTTAAGTTTCTGTGTGATCTCTGAACTCTTAGGATATCTCCCCTGTGGTGTAGTAGTTTTGTCTCTGTGGTTTTAATTATTTATTATTAAATATTTTAAAACCTTCTACCTGTATGACTGCTTTGTGTAGAGATAAACTCTCTACAGTACATTGCATATTTATATAGAGTTTATTATAATAGGCCACTCTGATAAGCCTTAGACTGTATAGTCACATTACCATTACTGGATAATAATATTGCACAGTGCAATAATTGGACACCCTTTAAGGACCTTTAGTAGCTGATATTATTAGCTGGGTGGCGGCAGGGATTACTACTGTATAGTCTGGCTGAAGGGGCACAGCTGGAGAATCTGTGTCAGCCTTCCCAGGAGTGTCTGTGAAGTTGTTATAAACAATTTCTACTTATCTCAAAGTGTGTGTGTGTGTGTGTGTGTGTGTTGTGTCAGCTACTTGGCAGGGACATGGAAGCACTGGTTGGACAGAGAGGGTACTGGAGGTCCTAGTTTGCCCAGTTATTAGGCTGAGACCTGGACCCTATAGCTGTGCCAATGGGGAGTCTTACTGGGGATCTGGTGAGCAAGGGAGCAGCCAGACCCAGACTGACTGTGATCTCTGTGTGCACTTAAGGGAAATTGTACTTTACTGTGTGTATTAGTTATCCTTTCCTCTTCTAGGAGATGACCTCCCTGGTGTTAGTGGTGAGGATTGAGGCTCTTTGATTGCTGGGGCCAGGGCACGGTCGTCACAGCCTGTACTTCAGAGAAGTAGATACCAAACAGGAGAGGACCCAGGACTGAATCCTGTGGTACTCCACTTGTCACTGGTCTGAAGTTGGATTTGGAGTCTGCTACTTTCACAGTATGGGTTCTGTCGGTGAATCAGCTGGAAACCTATTCCTCTTGCATAGACATAGGGATTTACACCTAGTTTAGTGAGTTTATCCGGAATTCCAGAGTGGGAGATGGTGTCGAAAGCTTTAGTGAGATCCTGATAGGCTGTGTGAACCACCTTACCCTCATCTATGGCTTTGGTGTCTGCTTCAAAGAAGTCTATCAGGTTTAGGAGACATGATCTGCCTTTTACAAACCTGAACTGGGTGGGGTCCAGAGTTTGGAGATTCCCAATGTCTTTATTTATGAGTTCCATGATGATACGTTCCATGGCCTTGCAGACCAGGCTCGTCGGGCTCCCCCTTTGTGGAGTGGGATAACCATCGTGGTGCACCATTCAGTGGGCACAAAGCCTGAGGTGAGGCTATGATTGAACATGGTACTTAGGTGAGGTGCCAGTTCATTCTGTAGTTCATGTACAATGCAGCCTGGGATATTGTCAGGTCCCATGGATGCTGTGTTCTTGGCTTTGGAGAGTGTGTTTTTTTACCTGTGCAGCCGTGATTACAGCAAAACTTTGCATTCTTCCTGCATAGAGATGGAGGAGGCCCTCAGGGGTGAGAGGGGGGTAAAGTTAGCACTGAACCTATTTGCCAGGATGCTTGGCAAGTACATCAGCCTCGATTCTGTATATTTAGTGCCATTGTGCTGTAACTCTCAGAGCAGATCTGAAAGTGTTGCCACTGAGATTCTTGACATAGCTATATAATGCTTTGTGGTTGTTCCTAGAGTCAGTGGCAATTTTGTTTTCTTCATAACTAGCTTTGGAGGATTTTATGAGGGATCTCAGCTTCTTACTGAGGCTGACCAGTGAGTTCCTCCAGTCATTGGATTTTACTCTTTTTTGCAGCAGTTTCTTTCTTCTGTTGTAGAGTTTGTTTATGGCATAGGACCACCAGACTGGCTTCCTTTTTTTGGAGGATAGCATCTTGGTTCTGTTAGGGATAGCATGATCCATGCACTCGTGTAAGTGCTTGTAAAGTGCAGTTGTGTGGGATTCAGCAGTCGTACCTCTATTGTCCATTTGCATGGGTGTTGTGAAGTTTGCCACTTCTAGGTTTTACGGTGGTTTCCCTAATGGGGTGGGGGATGTGGATGTCTAGGGTGATTAGCTTGTGGTCGATCTGACCAATCGAGGGAATTGACCTCTGGTGTGGAACACCAGTCACCCATGTTGGTAAATGATCAGGTCTTGGATATTGCTGCCCTGGTGGGGATGTGAATAAGTTGATTCAAGGCATTGGAATCTCTTATGAATTCCAGAAAATGTTGAGCAAAAAAAGTTGGTACTTTCTGAGTAGTTTTTCCAGTTAATGGTGGTGGTTGAAATCACCCATTATTAGGGTGTTGGGTTGTACCCTTAATATTTTCCAGTGTATCAAGAAATCAGTGGGAATCCTAGGGTATGGTGTGGGGTATGTAGCAAGCTACAATTTAGATTATGGGTCTTGTGCCCAGAGTTAGTTGCACTTCTGGATAATCTCGATGCATTATGCTGTGCAACTAGCCTGGAGGTGTGGATATCCTTAATGTATATGTGGACAAGCCTCCGCCTTTAGTGCGCTCTCGTCCGGGTTAGGTGGCCACTGAAAGGTGTGGTAATGAATTATAGCCTGGCAATGCAAGGTGCTCTGGAGCTTTGAACCAGGTCTCTGTCACTGCACAGATGTCGCATGTTCTCCATTTAAAGGAGTGCCTCAATTGAGTGCATTTGAGGTTTAGACTTCTAGCACATTGAGTAGCATTACCCTCAGATTTTGCTTGCTTGTACCTGTTTACGGTGGTGAATTTGTCATTTTAACTCCTTGCCTAAAAAAGGCACTATAAGGGTGGCAAGAGCCTTAGCCAGTATCCAGAATCCAAAGGGCGACAGCTGCAGGCCAACTCTGGCAAAGCATCGTGGTCTGTTGATCATGTCATCCCTGGCAGACAAATACTGGATCCCCTTAGAATGACACCAGAAGCCTAGCCAATTGTTGAAGTCAATCATTTTGTCCTTGTACTGTGGTATCATTCTGGGTGATGGCAGGTTGCTACTGGGGGACTAGGGTCATATTCCTTGCCTGGGCTACAAGATCAGAGAGCTCCTCCATGTCTCTTTTCATGTAGTCCAGAGAGGTACATCTCAGGTCATTCACACCAACATAGACAATTACAGAGTCATATTTGTACTTGTTGTGGAGTCACCTGAGTGCATGCGTTATGTGACCGGATCGCAGATACCCGACAGGCAGCTGACAGTAGCACTTCTCCTTGTTTAGCCTGCTTGAGTGGAACATCAGTGTGCCTGACTATATAGAGTCACCTACAGACTAGAGTGTTGAGTAATGCTTTGTTATGCCTTTATGGGCTATGTGGTTGAGTGGGCTTTTTACTGAGTTTGTGGGCCATGTGTCATTTGGGTTGTGCTTGGGGGGTGGAGTTTGCTTGCATTTCATTTCTGAGGTCCCTGTTGCTTGGGCAGGTTTTATGCTGAGAGAGCCTCGGGCATGAGATGTAGGTGTGTGTTTTGTGTTTTCTATGTGTGTGTTTTTAGTGGTGTAGGCTCTTTGAGGGACTATGTGATGAGTGTGGTGTGGTGCAAATGTTTACCTTCTCCTCTTGACTGTCTAGTCCAGTCTTGGGTGAAGAGAGCTTTGCTTCCAGTTTGGCTATATAAGTGCATCTGCCACAGGTTGTAGTGTTGGGTGATAGGTGGAGAGGGTTGTCTGGTGTATATGAGGCAATTGTTGCATTGCCCCAAGATGCTCCAGATCTCATCAGGTAGACAGGAGAAAACACGAGGAGCTGACCCTTAGACACATGCCTGGATAGGTGCTTATTTATTAAGTACTAAAAGGCTGCTTTCCTCTAGACAAGTGAGGAACAAGAGTGCTTTAGAGTGCTGCAGTAATTCTTGTAGCTTATTTAGTGCTTACGAGTTCTGAACAAGTGCTGAGCTCAAAGAAACAGATCTGAGTGCTGAAACTAAAAACAACTGGCTAGTTCTAAGAAACAAAATTAAGCTAGAAGGCTTCCCCTCCAACACAGAAAGGCTTGCGGGCTCAGAAGCTTACAAATAGTCCTGGATACAGCAAATCTGTATGTGGACTAGACTACTTACAGGAAAGGTAGGAAACAAGCTTAGAATCTATTTTTCCCTTCCCAAATGCTCTCTTTGTACACAGTAGAAGTGCCTGAAATCAGAACATGATCTCACTGCACTCAGTTGAGTGAGCAAATTAGATGGGCCCAGAAGGAGTATCCAAATACAAATTTACAAGAGGGATGTGTAATTTCAAAGCCACCAAGATTAACACCAAAACAAGAACAGAGGGGGGGGGGGTTGGGAACTAACTTTAGAGACACAGAGCCACAATTTTCAGTTCAATTAATATTCAGTGAGAAACAAAAATAAATAAAATGCAGTACTATATGAAAAAAGTGCAGACAAAAGTGTACTTACATTCGCTTATACGTCCAGTTGATTCCAGGTAGATCTTAGCCAGCAAGACTGAGAGAGCGGGACGCTCTTTAAGCAAAAACAGTGAATTTTCTGTAAAAGAAAGTAGAAAAGTGCCAATTCAGTGACATGGGTCCCTTTTTCATCACTTAAACTATGCATTGGTGATGAAAACAAAAAAAGTGTTCTGAAAGCTGCAACATTGACACTCTCCCTTTAAGTAACATGCAATCTTGGTCAATGCATTTCTGTCAGTATTTTTTTATTTGTATTGATAAGTACATTTAATAATTGGTTGGTAAAAACAAAGTTACCTGACAAGCAAAGCACCCTCAAAACGAAAAAATATCAAAATGTAGTCCAAAAGTGAGGAGTGCACCAGGCTGCAAATAAATCTCACCAAATCTTCCACACTGTCCTTTATTAAGACAAACAGGTATAAAGATAGACAGGTGTTTTCAAAGGCTTTTCAGCGTTGATTATGCTTGGCTTCTTCAGACCTTTAAGGAATTGCTACATGAATAATGCATCCCTTACATATACCATAGTACATTGCACCTTTTAATTGATTAGCAGACCACAAAAGGATGTACCAAATTGATATAAGTTTAA
>NW_025056750.1:0-2500 GCF_019279795.1 Protopterus annectens | reverse complement strand
CTTCATGAAAAAAGACATGGAAGAGCTCTTGGATCATGTGGCCCAGGCAGGTATGACCCTACCCTGAGTAGCATCCTGCCTTCACCCAGAATGATACCGCAGTATAAGGACAAAATGATTGACTTCGACAATTGGCTAAGCATCTGGTGTCATTCAAAGTGGATCCAGTATCTGTCTGCCTGGGAAGACAGGATCAACAAACCACAATGCTTTGCCAGAGATGGTCTGCACCTGTCACCTCTGGGATTCAGGTTACTGGCTAAAGCTCTTGCCACCCCTATAGTGCCTTTTTTAGGCAAGGTTCAAAGGATAATACCACCACTGTAACAGATACAAGCATGCAAAATCTGAAGGTAATGCTACTCAATGCTAGAAGTCTAAACCTCAAAATGCACTCTCTCGAGGCACTCCTAAAAATGGAGATCATCGATATCTGTATGGTAACTGAGACCTGGTTCAAGGCTCCAGAGAGCACACCTGCAATACCAGGCTACAACTCTTACCACAGACCGAAACACTAAAGTTGAAGGAGTGTCCATATTCACCAAGGATATTCACACCTCCAGGCTAGTTGCCCAACACAATGCAGCTGAAATTCTCCAGGTGCAACAAACACTAGGTAAGACTGCAATCCAAATTGTAGCTTGCTACATATCCCCCGCCATGCTCCAAGATTCTCACTACACCTTTCTAAACATACTGGTAAATATTAAGATACAACCAAACACCCTAATACTGAGTGATTTCAACTACCCTGCCATTAACTGGGAAAACTACTCGGGTACCAACTCCTTTTCCCAACGGTTCTTGGAATTCATAAATTCCAATGCCCTGGATCAACTAATCCATTGTCCCACCAGGGGCTCCAATATTCTAGACCTGGTCATTATCAACATGGGAGATAGATGCTCCACACCAGTGGTCACCCCCTCATTGGTCAGGTCTGACCATAAGCAAATCACCCTTGACATCCATATCCCACCCCCACCCCCCAGTAAGGAAACCTCCTTAAACTTCTCCAAAATCAACTTCATGCTACTGAAGTCAGAAGTGACAAACTTCACGACACCCATGCAGACGGGATCTGAAAGTTCGACTGCAGAATCCTGCACTAAGGCACTGTACAAGCACATCCACTAGTGCATGAATCGTGCCATCCCGAATAGAACCAAGATGCTCTTCTCCAAAAAAAGAAAGCCAATCGAGTGGTCCCCTGCTAGAAACAAACTATACAACAGAAGGAAGAAACTGTTGCAGAAAAGAGGAAAATCCCAGGATGCAAAAAACTCCCTCACCAGCCTCAGTAAGAAGCTGAGATCCCTCATCTTCTTCTTCTTTAGGTTTTTCCCGGTTAGGAGTCGCCACAGCGGATCACCTGTCCGCTCATGATTGGCAGTGGAGTTTTACGGTGTCAAGTTGCCAGCCTGGTGCCCAACCTTCCACAGAAGGCACACATATGCACACACTCACACCTAGGGCCATTTTAGAGTGTACAATCCACCTACAGCATGTCTTTGGGATGTGGAAGGAAACCGGAACACCCAGAGGAAACCCACACTACCATAGGGAGGACATGCAGACTCTGCACAGAAGGCACCCCAGCTGAGGATCGAACCAGAGAACCTCTTGCTGTGAGGCAGCAACGCTAACCGCTGCACCACCGTGGCCGCCCAAGCTGAGATTCCTCATAAAATCCTCAAAAGCTAGTTACGAAAACAAAATTGCCAAAGATTCCAAAGACAACCACAAGGCATTCTATAGTTATGTCAAGAATCTAAATGGCAATGCTCAGATCTGCTCTGAGCTACAACAGAATGGCATTAAATATACTGATCCCAAGGATATTGCCAATATCCTGGCAGATCGATTTAGTGCCAACTTCACCTCCCTCTTACCCCCTAAAGGGCCCATCTCAATACCAAAAAATTGCCAAACTCCGGTAATCATGGCCACACAGGTAGAAACCGCACTCTCCAAAGCTAAGAATACAGCATCCATGGGACCAGATGACATCCCAGGCTGTGTACTACATGAACTACAAAATGAACTGGCACCTCACCTAAGTGTCATGTTTAATCATAGCCTCCCTTCAGGCTTCGTGCCCACTGAGTGGCACACAGCTAAAGTTATCCCACTCCACAAGGGAGGGTCTGCCTTGGATCCTGAGAACTACCGTCCCATAAGTCTGACAAGCCTGATCTGCAAGGGCATGGAACGCACTATCATGGAACTTATAAACAAAGACATTGGAAACCTTCAAACACTGGACCCGCCCAGTTTGGGTTTGTGAAGGGCCGATCTTGTCTCCTGAATCTGATTGACTTCTTCAAATCAGTCTCCAGAGCTGTGGACAAGGATAAGGTGGTCCACGCAGCCTATCTGGACCTCGCCAAGGCCTTTGACACCATCCCTCACTCTGGAATCATAGATAAACTTACTTAGCTGGGCATAAATCCATTCCCCTGACAGAACCCACTTCTGAAATCATAGACAAACCGGG
>NW_025056749.1:0-6963 GCF_019279795.1 Protopterus annectens | reverse complement strand
TTTAGTTTTCCCCCGGTTTTTAAAAGTTTTAAAAGGGGGAAATGACCCTGGAAGTTCTCCAACAAGTTTTTAATGGGGCTTTTAAAAATAATGGAATCCTGTCCTTTAATACCCAAGGCTTATACATTATCTAGTCAAGTATTCTCTGCATGGCAACAGCAGAAAGGCTTTCAATGTTGGCAGTTCTTTAACAGTATGCTTATTAAAGCTTACTTGCATCTTACGATCTCGGACAAGCTTACCTTATGGTCATTAAAGCATTGCTACTTAAACACAGAGCAACAGGCACTTTGAGTAATAAGCATAAATCAACAGTATAAAAATATGACAGAAAACCAGAACATTCTGCAAAATCAAGGACAGATGAAAAGGCACTGTAGTACTTGTGTCTACCTTGGATGGGGGGATACTCTGCACACTTACACTGCATAATTGCTCCTTGCTTTGCTTGGACGCATCCAGAGTCACTACATGGCGGAATGGGGTGCAACAA
The DNA here is from genome assembly GCF_019279795.1 of Protopterus annectens. Taxonomy (NCBI): domain Eukaryota; kingdom Metazoa; phylum Chordata; order Ceratodontiformes; family Protopteridae; genus Protopterus; species Protopterus annectens. The sequence continues at coordinate 6,470 of NW_025056749.1, read as the reverse complement.
CTATGTCACAATTTGAAATGTCTCTGGCTGATTGTGATGGCCCTGATACATTTGTCTTACCTCTTAGCCTCAAAGCAGCAAATCTGGACAAAGCCATAACCAGAAGTAGGACAAAGGCCCAAAAATAAGGAATTTTTTTTAATATTGCTCTAATAAACTTAGAAAGACAATAGAATAGGTCTTGCATTAGCATGAATTTTCTGAAGGGTATAAAATCTGAAACTCAAATGTCTGTCAGTTTCTAACTTCAGTCTTTAGTGATTTGTCAATAATTTGGCAAAAAACACAATTTTATGAAAAATGGACCAAAAATGTGATGCAAAAATATAAAATAGACATACAATACAGCTGGGAACCTGTCAAAGGAGGGACACTAATATTAGTACTGCTACCTTGAGCAGTTGACAAAATAAAATAATCTACATGCATTTCAAGTAATCTATAACTTTGATTATTACAGTTATTTCTGAATTGTAAACCCTCCATGTTTTCTTCCAAAATTGCTATTTTGAGGAGGGATTATTAGGGGGAAGAGCAACATTTTGAGCCAAAATCGGGACAGTTGAGAGGTTGGCTATGCCTAATTCTATAAAAGCAATTTATTTGCATGTACCTCTCAACCTGTTAATGCAGTAAATCTGAACAAGGCCAAATATATTGGGGTAACATATAAACAGTACTAAAAATTGCTCTTGTATACATTGAGACAGTTGCTAGAATAACAGATTTTATGTTAGCATGCATTTTCTGAAGGTTATGAAGTCTGAAACTCAGGTATGTGCCATTATTTAGTGACGTAATTTCTAAATGATTTGCCAGAAAACTACAAATTTTATGAAGAACAAACCAAAAATAAGAAGCAAAAATCTATTCATTCTTTGAAAATCTGGACAGTTGGGAGGTATAGTTCAGCTGGGCCTGTCTGAGTTTGCTGCCCTTCCCCCCCTGACAAAATCATGGTTGAATGGAGCCTCTGCAGCCATTCCAATGAACCATTACTTGGCTATTTCACTCCATTTACCATAAACACTAATGTGCATACCGCTTTACTTGTATGATGAGTTGGACTTCTACAGCACAAACACTAAGTCATCTACTAAACAAAGCAATGCAGTCTCACAATGAAAACTTAGCATTAAAACTTCTCTGCCCTTGAAACTCACATTCATTGAAACAGCATTGAAGCCCACATTCAAAGAAAATACATTTTGCCAGTGGCAGATAAAGATTAATTTTGGGCTGTTTTCAAATCATAGGTACTTGCATGAAACATACATGTGCTCTTTGATACACCTTCCTCATTGTACTAAATTATATTCCTTGTGCAATATATTACAGTTGTTAGGGGTGTTTTAAATTTGTTTTGAACATTTTTCAGTAAGCAATGAAACAAAATGCATGCACCCATGTAGTAAAACTGCCCAGTTCAGAACATTTGTCATAAAAGTCTACTCAGACTTCCACAGTCCACCATTATCAGTAAATATGCACAATTCTACAGTCCACCATTATCAGTAAATATACACAATTCTACAGTCCATTATCAGTAAATATGCACTATCTGCAAGAAGAAGTAAAAGTCTATCTAAATAATTCCACATTTTAAAGAAATCTGCTTGCGCTAATGAAGAGGTTGCTGCTGCTTAAACACCTTTATATTTCATGGTTTTCAAAGCCGAAAAATAAAAGTGTTTATTTGCCCTCAGGAATAAATTGCCTATATTGCATTAAAATGATAAGCTAGTAATATTGCAGGAAATGGATAGCAAACTGATACTTGGACTCATAGTGATATCTTCACCAAGGAGAACATTCTCAATGCGGCAGCATCCACCCCTTGTGGGAAGTAGAGACCCACAGCCTTCTGCATCAAAGGCAAGTACACAACCTGTTGTGCTATTAACAAGGCAAACCAACTTTACTTAAGCAACACTAAACTTCTGTTCCCCTGCAGCTCTTAGCTTCTTGTAAAATCTACTCAATACTCAACCGCCAGCACAAAGAGCTGGAAAAAGCAAAAGGAAATGATATGTATTTTTTTGGGGGTCAAAAGCCAAAACCAGGGACTAAGTATTGCTTGTATAATCTTGGGAAGTTGCTAGAACCATACATTTTACTGCCAAGCTCCCTGTGCAAAACAGTCAGAGCAACATACCACCTCATCCACGTCAGCTGCTGTAAAGAGGAAGACTGAAACTTAAATGGCTATCATTTGGTGAATTCAGTTCTCACCATAGCTGTCAACCTCTTAGTACAAAAACACCTGGACAAACCCAGTAAGGGAGGGAATACAGCCCTCAAGCATTCAGTGAATTCAGTTCTTGCCATAGCTGTCAACCTTAAAACCTGGGCCGAAGCCAATAATGGGGAATACAGTCCCAAAAATAGGGACAAATTTCAAATATTCATCTTATAAACTTAGAAAATTGCTAAAATAAAGGTTGTGTTACGGTTGTGTTACTATGTATTTTCTGAAGAACATGAAATTAATTCAAATGCCTGTCAATTTTACTGCTGACAAGAATAAAAACAATTTTCAGCAGAGAACCAGTGAGAAATACTGCAGACACGTCTTTGTAAAATGACAGGGCACCAGAGCAAATCCACACAGACACAGGGAGAGATGCAGACTCCACAGAAGGCACCCCAGCCAAGAATCAAACCAGAAAACCTATAGCTGTGAGGCAACAATACTACCACTGCACCATCAAATATGCAAGGACTTAAACATTCAGAAACCTGAAGTCTGAAATTCAAATGCCTGTCAATTTTATTTAACATTTGTTAATCAGGACAGTCTGACTTGGAACAAAAAAAATTTCAGCAGAGGCCCAGGAAGAAATAATGCAGACATGTCTTTGTAACATGGGAGGACACAAAAGCAAACCCACACAAACACAGGGAGAAGATAAAGACCCCACAAAGAAGGCACCCCAGCCAAGAAGCAAACCTGAGAACCTGCAGCTGTGAGGCAACAATGCTACCACTGCACCATCAAATATCAAGCATTGCAACATTTACAAACCACAGATATTATGAGGAACAGATCAGATCAAATATGAGGCAAAAATCTGCAGTTTTTTATTTTACAAATGGTGGTGGGTAGGGAATTCAGGTCTTTAACACCTGCATACAAGGTACAGGGTTCAAGCCTGAGGTATTCCCTACCACACACACACACACCTGTAGTAGCAAACCACAAAAACTAAATATACTGCACTGGGTGCCAAACAGTCATTATGAGAGTCCAATCAAGACAAAATGAAGTGTAGAAGAATAAAAATATTTCAATGCATTGGCTGCATGACAGCTTAATATCTAGATGGAAACAAAAAAGGTTGTGAGGCATGAAAAAGTAAATTACTTTTTTTAAATACATTAATGGAATGCCAGTCAAAATCAAGTATAAGAAAAACAAGCAGCACTCAACTCAAACCACTTCTTGCACTGCAGTTCTAATTATAATTTATATTCAGCTTTATTAAAGTAACAAGTAACATGCTGAAAGTAGAAATCTCTGATGCCCCCACTTGTAAAAATGTTCCTTATCCAAAAAAAGACCTGCTGCCTGACATCTACTTGTTTCATGGGGGAGAACATGAGCAAACTGAAAAATGAAAAGCAAACAAGGAATAAGGCCAAGCTACATGGCGTAAAAGGATTATTGTACAGGTTATGGACCACGATTGGCATTCGTTTAGGGAAAGCCTGCAGAGATGACTGGAAGTCTCCGAGTGTAATGAGACTCTTAAAATAATGTAATTCTGTCCTTTATTACAAATACTGGCATATGCATTTCAAAACCCAAGGCTTATACATTATCTAGTTAAGTATTCTCTACATGGCAACAGAAAGGCTTTCAATGTTGGCAATTCTTTAACAGTATGCTTATTAAAGCTTACTTGCATCTTGCAATCTCAGCCAAGCTTACCTGATGGTCATTAAAGTATTGCTACTTAAACACAGAGCAACAGGCACTTTGAGTAATAAGCATAAATCAACAGTACAAAAATATAATAGAAACCAAACCATTCTGAAAAAAACAAGGACAGATGAAAAGCCACTCTAGTACTTGTGTCTCCCTTGGATGGGTGGGATTTCTGCACATTTACACTGCATAACTACTCCTTGCCTTGCTTGACACATCCAGAGTCACTACATGGGGGGGGGTAACAAGTATGTCGCAGTTTGAAATGTCTCTGGCTGACTTGTGATGGCCCTGACACATTTGTCTTACCTCTCAACCTCAGAGCAAGAAATCTGGACAAAGCCCAAAAAAATGGAACAAAGGCCCAAAAATAAGGACAATTTTTTAAAATATTGCTCTTATAAACTTAGAAAGCTAATAGAGGTCTTGCATTAGTATGAATTTTCTGAATGGTATGAAATCTGAAACTCAAATGTCTGTCATTATTTTCTAACTTCAGTCTTTAATTATTTGTCACTAATTTGCCAAAAAAAACAATTTTATGAAAAATGGACCAAAATGTGATGTAAAAATATAAAATAGCAACACAATACAGCTGGGAACCTGTCAAAGAAGGGACACTTTAATATTAGTACTGCTAACTTGAGCAGCTGACAAAATAAAATAATCTACATGCATTTCTGAAATAAAATAATTTATTATTACAGTTATTTCTTAATTATAAACCCTCCATGTTTTCTTCCAAAATTGCTATTTTTGGAGGGATCATTAGGGAAGAGCAACATTTTGAGCCCAAAAACAGGGACAGTTCAGAGGTTTGGCTATGCCTAATTCTATAAAGCAATTTATTTGCATGTACCTCTCAACCTGTTAATGCAATAAATCTGGACAAGGCCAAATATATTGGGGAAAAAAAAAAAATTGCCCCATAAACTGGGACAGTTGATAGAACAGGTCTTACTTTAGCATGAATTTTCTGAAGGTTATGAAGTCTGAAACTAGTGTGTCATTATTTAGTGACTTAATTCCTAAATGATTTGCCAGAAAACCACAAATTTTATGAGGAACAAACCAAAATAAGAAGCAAAAATCTATTCATTCTTTGAAAATCTGGACAGTTGGGAGGTATAGTTCAGCTGGGGCTGTCTAAGTTTGCCGTCCTTCCCCTCACAAAACCATGGTCGAATGGAGCCTCCCTGCAGCCATTCCAATGATCCATTACTTATTTCACTCCATTTACCATAAACACTAATGTGCATACTGATTTACTTCTATGATGATTTGAACTTCATTTGAAAGTTTTATTTTGCATTTTACAGCACAAACACTAAGACATCTGCTAAACAAACTTGGCATTAAAACTTCTCTGCCCTTGAAACTCACATTCATTGAAACAACATTAAAACCCACATTCAAAGAAAATACATTTTACCGTGGCAGATAAAAATTAATTCTGGGCTGTTTTCAAATCATAGGCCCCTTGCATATGAAACATACATGTGCTCTTTGATACACCTTCCTACTGCTTTGAACATTTTCCAGTAAACAATGAAACAAAACTGTCCAATTCAGAACATTTCCATCATAAAAGTCTACTCAAACTTCTACAGTCCACTATTATCAGTAAATATGCACAATTCTACAGTCCACCATTATCAGTAAATATGCACAATCTCTGATAGAAAGTCTTTAAATAACCCTTTTAAAAAATCAAATAAGAGGTTGGTCTCTCCCCTTTTAATTTATTTTCACGGTGGAGCCCTGGGAAAAATTCCCAAAATTCTTAAAAAAAGAGTTTTTGCTAAAAGGAAAAACAAAAAAAGGTCTATTAGTTCTTTTTAGTGCAAAAAGGGGAAACCAACAACCTTCTCAAAAAAGAAAGTCCAACCCATTGAAATTGACTATTCTTCGAAAATTCCTTTGGCTCTAGCCCTTTTAAAACTACTCAAATCCTGTTTAAATTTCGGGGCCCGTTCGGAAAAGCCAAATTTTTTGGGGGGTTTCGGGAAAAACCAGGGCCAAAAATTGCTTTTTAAAACAAACTGAAAAAAAAAAGTGGTTCCCCTATTTTTACGCCGGCCCCTTCAAGGAAAAACTCCCCTATGAAAAAACCCCTTTTTTAAAAGTCTGGTTCCAAATTTTCCCCAATCCCGAAAAAAAATAAGGCCCACAAACCAAATCAGCTCTTTTGGAAAGTAAATTAAAGGCTTTTTTTTTGCATTCTCCATAGCTGTCCCCGCCCCGTAATGGGGAATCCCCCAAACATTTCTAAATTCATTCTTCCAAGTGGGCAACGGGGCCAAAATTTTCCCACCTAAAGGAAAAAATTTAAAAAAAGGGGGTTTTTAAATTTAAAAACCCCCCCCCCCCAAAAAGGTTTTAAAAACCCCCCCGGGGGGAAAAACCCAAAATTTGAAAAAAACCCCAAATTAAAATGCCTGAATTTTTTTGGGGCCCAACTTTTCCCAAAAAGGGGAAATAAAATTTTTTTTAAAAAAAACCAAAAAAAAAACCCCCAAAAAAAAAACCCAAAAACCCTTTA
>NW_025056748.1:0-6658 GCF_019279795.1 Protopterus annectens | reverse complement strand
TTTTTCCAATTTTTTGGGTTTAGTTGATTTTTCGGTTGTTGGGGGTTATTTTGAGAGTTTTTGGTTTTGTTATGAAAGGGCCTTCAAAATTTGGGGGGGGGGCTAAAAACCAAAGATTGTTCTTCCGCCATTGGGGATCCCTTTGTAGATGCTAGCTGCTTACTAGTAACCACAGAACCATCTTCTCCAATATTAAACTCAATTCTCAAAGAGGTAATAGTTCCAAGCATATTTCCGCTTAGCTGTACAATGAAGGGTATCCTCCGTAAGGTCTCAAAAATAACAATACTTTGTCACCTCTTACAAAATCTTCAAAAACGTTCCCGGAAACTGAAGTCACGGCCAAAAAGTTTATTAACTCACATAGCAAACAAACAAACAAGATTATTATATTTCTTTTCAAAGAGACCTTTGAGACCGATAGTAACATCACAGTGTTCTAAGACACAAACTCTAGCAATATATGTAGATACAAAATTGAAACAGTTCTATAGAAGTTCTATAGAAGTTATGAACATATTCTGATCGATTCGTGGGATTTTTTGGTGAAATTTAATAATATTACATACAACGACAATTTTTTGTTTGTTACAGTCGACGTAAAGGACCTGTTCTCAGTTATACCACAGGATATAGGGTTGGTATGGTTGAACAAATGTTGGATCAGTTTCAAATTCCTGAATAATGCTGAATTCAGACAAGTCCTGAAAACATGGAACTAGTCTTGAAAATAATTTTATACTTCCAGGTGATATATACCACCATTGGGAATAGATGGGGTGGCAATGGGTTCTGCTCTGTGCCTCATCTATGCTAATATAGTGATGCTTTTTGGGAATTGAATATGTGTTTAAATCAACATTTTACTTAACAACAGATAGAGAAATATTTTCCCCGATTTTGGATCACTATTTTTATTTTTCTTATGGAAGGGGACAACCAGAACAGATAGATTTAATTTATTAAGTATCCACATGGCTCACTACCACCTCAAGTTTCTTGAATTTACGTGATCAATATAATGTAGAATACGTAAATTATCTTGACGTAAATATTACGAAAAATAGAAGTGGAAAGACATACAAATCGAGGATTTATAGGAAGGAATGTTTCTCCAACTCATATATACGCTACGAAAGTGACCATCCCCAATATTTGAAAAGAAATATAATAATCTTGTTTGTTTGTTTGCTATGTGAGTTAATAAACTTTTTGGCCGTGACTTCAGTTTCCGGGAACTTTTTTGAAGATTTTGTAAGAGGTGACGAATTATTGTTATTTTTGAGACCTTACGGAGGATACCCTTCATTGTACAGCTAGCGGGCTTGGAACATTTACTCTTTGAGTTATTTCTTCTTATTATCTGAGCTTTGCTCTGGCTAAGATCCACGTGAAATCAACTTGACGTATAAGTGAATTTAAGTACACTTTTATCTCCTCTTTTTCATATAGTTCTGCACTTAATTTATTTATTCGTGTTTCTCACTGAATATTAACTCAACTGAATGTTGTAGCTGTGCCTCTACAGAGTACTTGTTAGAATTTCTGAGTAACCATTGATAGAAGTTGTGGGTAGTTTCACCTCATCACTGATATCCTGTCCTGCCTCATATAAGTGGTACATTTTGGGTTATTTCTGCTTATTATCTGAGCTTTGCTCTGGCTGCGATCTACCTGAATTCAAGTGGACTTATAAGTGAATTTAAATACACTTTTGTTTGCTCTTTTTCATATAGTTCTGCACTGAATTTATTTATTTTTGTTTCTCACTTAATATTAACTGAAAGTTGTGGCTGTGTCTCTACAGAGTACTTGTTAAAATTTCTGTGTAGCCATTGATAGCAGTGGGGGGTAGTTTCACCTCATCATTGATATCCTGTCCTGCCTGATATAAGTGGTACATTTAGGGTTGTTTCTGCTTATTTTCTGAGCTTTGCTTCCGGCTAAGATCTACCTGAATCAACAGGACGTATAAGTGAATTTAAGTACACTTTTATCTGCTGTTTTTAATATAATTCTGCAGTTAATTTATTTATTTGTGTTTCTCACTGAATATTAACTCAACTGAAAGTTGTGGCTGTGTCTCTGCAGAGTACTTTTGAGAAATTTCATGTAGCCATTGATAGCAGTGTCGGTAGTCTCACCTCATCACTGATATCCTATCATGCCTTATATAAGTGGTACATTTTGGGTTATTTCTGTTTATTATCTGAGCTTTGCTGTGGCTAAGATCTACCTGAAATCAACAGGATGTATAAGTGAATTTAAGTACACTTTTATCTGCTCTTTATCTGCTCTTTTTCATATACTTCTGCAGTTAATTTAATTATTTGTGTTTCTCACTGAATATTAACTGAACTGAAAGTTGTGGCTGTGTCTCTACAGAGTACTTGTTAGAATTTCTGTGCAGCCATAGATAGCAGTGGGGGTAGTTTCACCTCACCTGTCCTGCCTTATATAAGTGGCACATTTTGGGTTATTTCTGCTTAATATCTGAGCTTTCCTCCAGCAAGATCTATCTGAAATCAAATGGATGTATAATTGAATTTAAGTACACTTTTATCTGCTCTTTTTCATATAGTTCTGCAGTTAATTTTTTTATTTGTGTTTCTCACTGAATATTAACTCAATTGACAGTTGTGGCTGTGTCTGTACAGAGTACTTGTTAGAATTTCTGTGTAGGCATTAATAGCAGTGGGGGGTAGTTTCACCTCATCACTGATATCCTGTCCTGCCTTATATAAGTGGTATATTTTAGGTTATTTCTGCTTATTATCTGAGCTTTGCTCCAGCTAAGAACTACCTGAAATAAACTGGATGTATAAGTGAATTTAAGTACACTTTTCTCTGCTCTTTTTCATATAGTTCTGCAGTGAATTTATTTGTGTTTCTCACTGAATATTAACTCAACTGAAAGTTGTAGCTGTGTCTCTACAGAGTACTTGTCAGAATTTCTGTGTAGCCATTGATAGCAGTGGGGGTAGTTTCACCTCATCACTGATATCCTGTCCTGCCTTATATAAGTGGTACATTTTGGGTTATTTCTGCTTATTATCTGAGCTTTGCTCTGGCAAGATCTACCTGAAATCAAGTGGAGGTATAAGTGAATTTAAGTACACTTTTATCTGCTCTTTTTCATATAGTACTGCAGTTAATTTATTTATTTGTGTTTCTCACTGAATATTAACTCAATTGAAAGTTTCTCCAGCTAAGATCTACCTGAAATCAAGAGGATGTATAACTGAATTTAAATACACTTTTATCTGTTCTTTTTCATATACTTCTGCAGTTAATTTAATTATTTGTGTTTCTCACTGAATATTAACTGAACTGAAAGGTGTGGCTGTGTCTCTACAGAGTACTTGTTAGAATTTCTGTGTAGCCATAGATAGTAGTGGGGGGTAGTTTCACCTCACCTGTCTTGCCTTATATAAGTGGCACATTTTGGGTTATTTCTGCTTAATATCTGAGCTTTGCTCTGGCAAGATCTACCTGAAATCAATTGGAGGTATAAGTGAATTTAAGTACACTTTTATCTGCTCTTTTTCATATAGTACTGCAGTTTATTTATTTGTGTTTCTCACTAAATATTAACTTAATTGAAAGTTGTGGCTGTGTCTCTGCAGAGTACATGTTAGAATTTCTGTGTAGGCATTAATAGCAGTGGGGGTAGTTTTGGGTTATTTCTGCTTAATAGCTGAGCTTTGCTCTGGTGAAGATCTACCTGAATTCAGCTGAAATTATAAATGAATTGAAGTACACTTTTATCTGCTCTTTTTCATATAGTTCTGCAGTTAGTTAATTTATTTGTGTTTCACACTGAATATTAACTCAACTGAACATTGTGGCTGTGTCTCTACAGAGTACCTGTTAGAATTTCTGTGTAGCCATTGATAGCAGTGGGGGGTAGTTTCACCTCATCACTGATATCCTATCCTGCCTTATATAAGTGGTACATTTTGGGTTATTTCTGCTTATTATCTGAGCTTTGCTCAGGCTAAGATCTACATGAAATCAAGTGGACTTATAAGTGAATTTAAGTACACTTTTATCTGCTCTTTTTCATATAGTTCTGCAGTTAATTTATTTGTGTTTCTCACTGAATATTAACTGCACTAAAAGTTGTGGCTCTGTCTCTACAGAGCACTTGTTAGAATTTCTGTGTAGCCATTGATAGCAGTGGGGGGTAGTTTCACCTCATCACTGATATCCTGTCCTGCCTTATATAAGTGGAGCATTTTGGGTTATTTCTGCTTATTATCTGAGGTTTGATCCGGCTAAGATCTACCTTAAATCAACTGGATGTTTAAGTGAATTTAAGTACACTTTTATCTGCTCTTTTTCATATAGTTCTGCAGTTAATTTATTTATTTGTGTTTCTCACTGAATATTAACTCAACTGAAAGTTGTGGCTGTTTCTCTACAGAGTACTTGTTAGAATTTCTGTGTAGCCATTGATAGCAGTGGGGGGTAGTTTCACCTCATCACTGATATCCTGTCCTGCCTTATATAAGTGGCATTTTTGGGTTATTTTTGTTTTCTATCTGAGATTTGCCCCGGCTAAGATTTACCTGAAATCACCTGGATGTATAAATGAATTTAAGTACACTTTTATTTGCTCTTTTTCATAGTCTTCCTGCAGTACAATTTATTTGTGTTTCTTACGAATATTATCTCAACTGAAAGTTGTATTGTGTCTCTCAGCAGAGTGCTCAGAAAGAAATACCTGCAGCCATACTGATAGCAGTGGGGGGGGAAGTCACCTTCATCAACAATATCCTGTCCTGCCCTATATAAGTGGTACATTTTGGGTTATTTCTGCTTATTATCTGAGCTTTGCTCCAGCTAAGATCCACCTGAAATCAACTTGACGTATAAGTGAATTTAAGTACACTTTTTCTGCTCTTTTTGATATAGTTCTGCACTGAATTTATTTATTTTTGTTTCTCACTTAATATTAACTCAACTGAAAGCTGTGGCTGTGTCTCTACAGAGTACTTTATAGAATTTCTGTGTAGCCATTGATATCAGTGGGCGGTAGTTTCACCTCGTCACTCATATCCTGTCCTGCCTTATATAAGTGGTACATGTTGGGTTATTTCTGCTTATTATCTGAGCTTTGCTCTGGCTAAGATCCACCTGAAATCAACTTGACGTATAAGTGAATTTAAGTACACTTTTATCTCCTCTTTTTCATATAGTTCTGCAGTTAATTTATTTATTCATGTTTCTCACTGAATATTAACTCAACTGAAGGTTCCAGCTGTGTCTCTACAGAGTACTTGTTAGAATTTCTCAGTAACCATTTATAGAAGTTGTGGGTAGTTTCACCTCATCACTGATATCCTGTCCTGCCTCATATAAGTGCTACATTTTGGGTTATTTCTGCTTATTATCTGAGCTTTGCTCTGGCTGAGATCTACCTGAAATCAACTGGATGTATAAGTGAATTTAAATACACTTTTATTTGCTCTTTTTCATATAGTTCTGCAGTGAATTTATTTATTTTTGTTTCTCACTGAATATTAACGCAACTGAAAATTGTGGCTTTGTCTTTACAGTGTGCCTGTTAGAATTTCTGTGTAGCCATTGATAGCAGTGGGGGGTAGTTTCACCTCATCACTGATATCCTGTCCTGCCTTGTATAAGTGGTACATTTAGGGTTATTTCAGCTTATTTTCTGAGCTTTGCTTCCGGCTAAGATCTACCTGAATCAACAGGACGTATAAGTGAATTTAAGTACACTTTTATCTGCTCTTTTTAATATAATTCTGTAATTAATTTATTTACTTGTGTTTCTCACTGAATATTAACTCAACTGAAGGTTGTGGCTGTGTCTCTGCAGAATACTTGTTAGAATTTTTGTGTAGCCATTGATAGCAGTTTCGGTAGTCTCACCTCATCACTGATATCCTATCATGCCTTATATAAGTGGTACATTTTGGGTTATTTCTGCTTTTATTGTTTTGTTGATTGGTTAAATTAATGTATATAAGGTATTTAGTGTGTGGTAATATTTGATTCTGATGAGGTCTCCAGCTTCTGGACATGAAAGCGCTAAATCCATTTGCCAATAAAGACGGTTTGTGATACCTTTGGAGTATCTTTTAGAGTTTCTGGACGTGAAGTTGGTGTTTCATTACTAGGAAGACAGCCTTTATTGTAACTCGGACTACCGTGGATTTTTATTGTTTTTACTTGTTTACGGTTCCTAGTCTTTTTTCGGTAGTCCGGTTTCGAGAAGTCTGCTTACCTTGGATTTTGAACTGTTTTTCACCCACTTTGTGTTTTTTCAATATGATAGCAGTAGTTTATTGGCAGAACTTATCAAAGTTGAATCAAACTATCAGAAACGGATTTCTCCCAGCGCTCAATTCTGGGAAGAAATACTATGTGCACGCCTCGCTAGGAGGAAGGAAGATATCAGATACTGGGCATTTACATACTACAAACAGGAGAAACTATGTTAGCGGAGCCTGAATTGCGACTCCAATCGCCAGGATGTTCAGACAGGGTTTCTAGCCAAAGAAACCAAATAACAGTCATTCTAAAGATTTTGTTCAAAAATACCAGGATAATAAACTTCCAAGACAACCAACGATGTATTGATGCAAGCCTTTGGTTGAATTCCAACTTTTCAAAAGGTTAAAAACGGAAG
>NW_025056747.1:0-8294 GCF_019279795.1 Protopterus annectens | reverse complement strand
TTATTTGGACAGTTAAATACCCCCCCGGTTTGACCTATGATCTTGTTACATTTGTCATAATATTGTGCATTTCTGGCAAATTACTGGCAAGGCATTACGGACTGTGTGGTTAGATGATAATGACTGACATTTCTATGTCATGATTAGTAACCCTCTGCACACAGTGCAGACTGGAGAAGTTGTTGACCGCAACTGAGCTACAAAATATAAGTATCTTGATTTTTTTTGATTATTTTTACAGATTACTGTTTTTACAATTTAATATAAAGCACTTTGTCTATTCAGTATCTTCACAAATCCTTATCTGTTTAAAACTTTCATTTGTCTCTAGTGCTTGCTGTCTGTAGGCTATTGTGTAAACTGAAAACATTTCCTCTGTGTAATTATCTCTTTGGCTAGTGGGGGCTGGTTCTTTTGTGTTCTTGTAAAAAAAAAAAAAGAAGTTGTTCTGGTTTTTAAGCCCTAACTTTGTAGGTTTCATGTCTTTGCACACAGTAGACTGGAGAAGTTGTTGACAGCAACTGAGCTACAAAATATAAGTATCTTGATTTTTTTTTTTTGATTATTTTACAGATCACTGTTTTTACAATTTAATATATATAAAAGCACTCTCTCTTTGTCTATTCAGTATCTTCTACAAATCCTTATCTGTTTAAAAACTTTCATTTGTCTCTTTAGTGCTTGCTGTCTGTGGCTTAGCTTTTGGTTCTCTCAGTGCTTGTCTTGTATTATTTTGTCCCACCCTCCCTCCCTGTTGGTGTCTTGCTCTTATACTTGGTGGCTTTGCAGCTGCCCACCCCTACTGTGGCAAACCTCCCAGTCTAGTGTCATTAGCTCATTCTGCTTAATACAGAGAGAACATTTGATAAGGCCTTCTGTTCCTCCTTTTTCCCTTTCAAAAGTAAACAAAACTTTTTTTTTCTTTCGCCTGAACCTTCTTGTGTTCTGACTGCCCTTCTCAAACATTTTGGAAATATACAGTATATTTCAGAGCATTTATTATAACTGTATTTGCTATAACTGATTTAAGTATTTTTTCTGGCTTTTTGATTATTTACTGCTTAGCGACTGCATTTTAGCCTGTTTATACAGCTCTGCATTCTATTTAAACTGTTTTTTGTGTTGATTAACTGTTTTGCACTTTTAAAAAGTTATTTGTTGCTTAATTTTACCTGTAGGCTAACACACCTATGCTAGCTGCTTAAAAGCATTTATAGCATTTACTGTCTGTTTTTCCTCTGTTTTCTGCAAAAAGAAAACAAAAAAATCTTGTTTTCCCGCCTTACTGAACTAGAATAGTCCAGTCTTCAGAGTTTGGGCTTTGTCTTGGTTCCTGTGCTATTCCATATCCTTATTTGGATAAAAGAAAGTCTTTGTTCACCAGTGGGAGTGGGAGCACTGAGCAGCCTATTTGTCCCTAGAGGAGTGGTTCCAGCCAGAAACTTGTAGTCTATTGGCCATTTTGGGTCAAATTCTAGCTCTTTTCAGCCCCTGTAATAAAGCCCAATTTAGAGCCAAGCCACGCTTTTTTTCACTTGTATTCAACTCAGCACCGCTCCTCGTGGTTGTCCTGCAGAGTTCTACAAGCAGCAGAGAGCAAAAGAGTGTCTTTTTCCTGATTTAAGTATTTTTTTCTGGCTTTTGATTATTTACTGCTTAGCAACTGCATTTTCGCCTGTTTATACAGCTCTGCATTCTATTTAAACTGTTTTTGTGTTGATTAACTGTTTTGCACTTTTAAAAAGTTATTTGTTGCTTAATTTTACCTGTAGGCTAACACCTCAAGTGCGCTAGCCGCTTAAAAGCATGAGAGGTTATAGCATTTACTGTCTGTTTTTCCTCTGTTTTCTGCAAAAGAAAAAATCTTGTTTTCCTGCCTTACTGAACTAGAATAGTCCAGTCTTCAGAGTTTGCTGATCTCTGGCTTTGTCTTGGTTCCTGTGCTATTCCATATCCTTATTTGGATAAAAGGAAGCATCTTTGTTCACCAGTGGGAGTGGGGAGCACTGAGCTGCCTATTTGTCCCTAGAGGAGTGGTTCCAGCCAGAAACTGTGTTCTGTAGTCTATTGGCCATTTTGGGTCAATTCCTAGCTCTTTTCAGCCCCCTGTAATAAGAAGCCCATCACTAGCTTTTGCTTTGTATTCAACTCAGCACAGCTCCTGTGGTGTCCTGCAGAGTTCTACAAGCAGCAGAGAGCACAAAGAGTGACTTTTTCCTGATTTAAGTATTTTTTCTGGCTTTTTGATTATTTACTGCTTAGCTTACCGCATTTTCGCCTGTTTATACAGCTCTGCATTCTATTTAAACTGTTTTGTGTTGATTAACTGTTTTGCACTTTTAAAAAGTTATTTTATTGCTTAATTTACTGTAGGCTAACACACCCAAGTGTGCTAGCGTTTAAAAAGCATTTATAGCATTTACTGTCTGTTTTTCCTCTGTTTTCTGCAAAAAAAAATAAATAAAAAAAAAAAAAATAAAAAAATCTTGTTTTCCCGCCTTACTGAACTAGAATAGTCCAGTCTTCAGAGTTTGCTGATCTCTGGGGCTTTGGCTTGGTTCCTGTGATATTCCATATCCTTATTTGGATAAAGGGAAGCTTCTTTGTTCACCAGTGGGAGTGGGGAGCACTGAGCAGCCTATTTGTCCCTAGAGCAGTGGTTCCAGCCAGAAACTTGTAGTCTATTGGCCATTTTGGGTCAATTCCTAGCTCTTTTCAACCCCCTGCTATAAAGCCCGCTTAGGCTTTTTTCTCGCTTATGATTTAGCATGGAGTTGCCCATAGAGCACCATCGGGCAGCGCCATGTTAAACAAGGTTAAACTATTTCTGTCTCAGTAAAGTTTGTTCTCTTCAATTTTTCCCTTAGAACTTCTACTTGCAATCTAAACAGTCTATTCTCTATCTCAAAAGCTCAGCACTTGCTCCTAAAGCATTTTTATATAGGTAAAGTACTTTATATACTAAACAAAGTACTACATTAGCCTAGAATCCCTTTGAGTACCTTATTTCCCTTATAGGTCCCTTCTGACTCAGTTACACAGCAAACTTTTTCACTTTTTCTAGCATGTGAAGGGTCAGTTGCTGGAAGGCCCCTCTCCTGTTCAGCTGGTGAAACTGGGCATCTTGAGGCAATGTTACATTTGCCTCATGTACACAGACAACCCACTCCTTCTCCCACAAAACACAAATACATGTGAGAGATGCAACTATATATGAAAGCCAAACTGGAGGCTGAGCTCTCTAACTCAGGACTGGTGCAAGACCAGACAGGAGGAGAAGGAAACCACATGCACACCACAAACCCAGTTTCACATAGAACTATCACAACTGCAAAACAAACATAAACACACAAAGTATACATACCGAGGCACCTGATCAAAATCTACCACTAAACTACAGAGGCCTCTTAAAGCAGATACCCAAACAACTGCCAACTCCCTCAAGACATAAGACATGCAACACATAGTTCCTCAAAGTCAGTGTGCTAAAGTACAGTCACAGCCCTTAAGGCCAAACACAATGCTGTAGACACACTTGTTATAGGTGACTCCATAGTCAGACACACTGACGTCCCACTCACCAGACTGAACAAGGAAAAGATCACAGTAAGCTGCCTGTCAGAGCGCCAGAATCTGCCACATGGTCGACACAAGCACTCCCGGGTCCCTCTGCACAGCAAGTACAAGTGCATGACTCAGTCATTGTCCATGCCGGTGCAGAATCGACCTGAGACGACTCCCCTGGACTAAGGCATGAAAA
Organism: Protopterus annectens; assembly: GCF_019279795.1. Classification (NCBI taxonomy): domain Eukaryota; kingdom Metazoa; phylum Chordata; order Ceratodontiformes; family Protopteridae; genus Protopterus; species Protopterus annectens. Next base: position 4,534 of record NW_025056747.1, on the reverse strand, counting down.
GAGAGACACAGAAGAGCTCTCAGATTATGTGCAGCCCAGGCCGGTATGAACCCTGACCCTGAGCAGTATCCTACTCCTCACCAAGAATGATGCCACAATACAGAGGACAAAATGATCGAAGTTTAATAATTGAAACCTTAATTACCAGGGTGTCATTCTAAGGGGATCCAATGTTCGTCTGCGCTGGGATGACATAGCTTGACAAGCTTTCACAGCTGCTTCTCGCAAGGGATGGCTTGCACCTGTCACCCTGGGCTTCCCGGATATTGGCAAAGGCTCTTGCCAATTTCCCCCGCCAATATAGTGCCTTTTTATTAGGGCAAGGCTCAAAACGATACACCTACCGCTTCTAGAAAACAAAATGGAGAAAAACTAAGGGTAATACTGCTCAATGCTGTGAAGTCTAAACCTCAAGATGCACGCCCCCAAAGCCCTCCTCAGTATGGAGAACATCGGCGTCTGTGCTGTGGACTGAAACCTGGTTCAAGGCTCCTTGGAGAGCACCCCAGCACCATTCTCAGGTTATTATATATCATATCATGCGTTTCTGCCCCAAAATCCGGGATCGAACCACAAAAGGAGGGGGAGTATCCATATTCATACCAGGATACCCACACCTCCAGGTTAGTGGCAATGCATGAAGCATCGAGGAGAGACCATCCAGGGTGCAATTAACTATAGGTAAACTTGCCCTGGCCAGTTTGTAGCATGCTACAGACCACCTTTTCTTTCAGAAGCTCAGGAAACCCACACAGACTTCCTGAAGACACTGGAGAGTATGAATGTCTCTCCAAACACACCATCATATTGGGTGGACTTCAACTACCCAAACATAGACTGGGAACATTACTTCCAAGCCCCAACACCTGTAGCCTAAAGGTTCCTGGAGTTCCGCATAAACTCAACATGCTATGGAACAACTAGTCACCATTCCCACAAGAGGAGGAGAGAAAATATATTAGACCTGATCATCACAAACATGTGGGGACAAAATGCTCCACACCGGGAAGTATATCCCTCATTGGTGATCAGACCATAAATTAATCTCATCCTGCTGAGATCCACATCCCGCCCCCCCACCCCAGCAAGACCACGTGAAGAACTTCTCAAAAGCAAACTTCACACTTCTTAAGACTGGAGTGAGTATCCTTCAAGGCCCCCCCAGCCAGTGGAAACCACAACCCACACCTGCTGAAACCCTTACAAATGCTGCTCTATGAGCACCTCCAGGAATGTATGGATCAAAGCAATCCCTAATAAAATCGCTAAGACCCTTTCCACCAAAGGCAGTATGTGCCTCAGTCTGGTGGACTCCCAGCCATAAACAACAAATCTACAACAAGAGGAGAAAAGCTACTACATGACAGAGCAAAATCCCTAAAAGGGAAGGTATCTCTGATCAATACTCAGCAAAAAACTACGATCATCATAAAATCATCCAAGAGCATACAACTTTGAGAGAAAAATCGCTTAATGACACAAAAAAGACAATCATAAGGCCTTCTTTAGCTATGTTAGAAAACCTGGGTGGAAACTCCCCAGATATGCTCAGAATTAGTCCAAATGATAGAAAAAATCACTGAAACCCCACAGATATTGGCCAACATACTGGCAGACAGGAGTTCAGTGCAAATTCTCCCCTCCCTCCGCCCATAAAAGGAGAGAAATATCCTATCATCTCACTCAGAGTCCTAGCCTCCCAAACATCTCAGATGCCCCAGGTGAGAGCTTGCTCTTCTCTAAAGCAAAACACAGCATCAGTGGGACCGACGGTGTCCCGGCTGCTGTGCTACACGAACTCAATGAGGAACTAAACCCACACATAAGGCTGCTGTTTAATCTTTAGCCTTACCAGTGGATCACGATACATTCCAAAGAATGGCGTGACGCAATGTGTGGTCCCACTCCACAAAGGCGTGTGCTTCTCTGGACCACTGAAAATTACATTGCCCCATAAGCTTGACGAGCCTTGTCTTGCAAAGCTATGAGAGGATCATAATGGAACTCATAAATAAGCAGACATTGGGGACCTACAGACACTGGATCCCACCAATTTGGCTTTGTCATGGGCAGATCCTGCCTCTGAACTCTGGTCAAATTTTTCGGAAATAGTCACTAAGGCCATTGATGAGGGTAAGGCAGTTCACACAGCCTACCTTGACCTAGCAAAAGCCGCCTCACACAATACCCCACTCAGGCATCATAGAAAAGCTCACCAGCTTAGATGTAAACCCATGATGGTCACAAGATGGGTTGCAAACTGGCTCAAGGACAGAACAACACCGGGTTAGAGCTGCTGGTGCCAGCGTCAGACTCTAAGCCGGTCATATGAGCGGTGTCCCACAGGAGTTGAGGCTCAGTCCTGGAGCCCCCTCTCTGTTCGGCATACTTATTTCTCTGGAAGTGCAGGCAAACATAGGGGATTGTGGCTGACAAAAAATTTGCAGATGACTGCAAACTGGGCACCGCTAATTGACACTCCATCAGACACAGACATCCTCCAGAGAGGTCTCATAGAAATGGATAACTGGTGCACAGAGCCATGGCCTTAGCTTTTAAATGCCAAAAATGTATAGTCATACCCTTTGGGAAAAACAAGGTAACCCTAATTACCACATAGGTGGTAATCCATTAAACACTGAGGAAGAAGTTATCAGGACCTGGGGACCTAAGTTGATACAGTAACCTCTCTTTTGACACTCACATTGTCAAAGTGGTTAGGGAAGACCTTCTACATTGCAAGTTTCCACCCTGATCATGAAGGCGATTCACATCAGATCAGGAGAGAGTGTCATTGTACCCCTGTACTCTTCACTCTATCAGACCAATGATTGAGTAATGCCCCATCTGAAATGTAATTTAGCCTTACCCGACACCCGCAGGCAGCAGCGTTGTAAAGACATAAGACCCAAAAGTTCCTCACCAAAAGGATAAAGGGGCTCAAACATATGTCATACAATGCCCGACTGTGAAAAGAAACTCCAGCTCTATTCAGTCGCATCATACCGGCCTGCTCATACAGAGGTGATCTGTGCCTGACATACAAGGCCATGTCCAACCCGGAATTAATGGACATGCTCCACCTCAAAAATCCAAACCACCAGAGCCACCAGGAGAGCAAGTAGGACTCTAAACCCCAACACGGATATAAAATAGGACATGCTGAGAGGACAGATTCATCACCCAGAGACTCCCCTACACTATGGAACAGAATCCTGTGTCCATGTGAGGCAGAGCCTTTCACTTTGACTTTGTTCAAGAGAAATCTTGACGAAAGTGGATGGGAGATCATAGGTTTACTCCCGTGGAATCATCTCTGTGTCACTGCTGGGATGTAGAGGTGGCATAGCAAAACTAATGGGTATAGTATTCTCATCCTAAGGGGTGGTAGAAAGCCACTAATAACACACTCTGGCATAGGCTTATAAAATGCTCTAGGGCAGATAGCCTAGTATGAACCTATGAACCTATGAACATTCGTATTCCTGACTATGCCAGTATTCTATCAATGTTCTGACTTTGTCTGGGGTACATCTAATATAGTCCCTATTTGTATTTCATGAACTATGCCTTAGTGCAGCTGTCTTATTCTGACAGTTTGCCCGGTATGTTTACCATCTTGGTAAATCGCATCGTGATGTCCACCCATGATAATTCCGCCTACATGACACTAATATAGGTCCCTGCATTACTGCCACAAATGGTTTACTAACAATATCCAGTAGATGGTTTGAACTCATATTGAGAATAACAACATAGGCATGTGCTATACCCACATCACTCCCATGCTGGGCGGACTCTAATTTCAAATCTGTGCCAACCAACACCTAGGGGCCCATTTCTGCACATACCCATGATTCTCATTACACCTGACACACCTCTCCACAGAGTACCCATTACACACATGTTTAATGTGAGCGTAATAAAGTGCGTGGAGACACCTAAGCACTCCCCTAACTATCTGGATATTAGGTCACATGCGTCATGGCCATTCTAGTTTCGTTACATTACGTAAAGTAGAGCATTACCCTTGCATCTGCCACTGTTGTACGTACAGCCATATCATCGTATTTTGGTGAAAGTGGTTGTCACTTCCTTTGCGGCCAATGATTTGCGGTTGACAATTATGTATGGATCAATTTTTGGGGTCCTGCAATGGACACCGGTATTCATGTTTAAAGTGTAGAACTGGTTGCCTGGTCACACTTTCGAGTACTTTCCTTTCAGCCAATGGTTGGTTTGGAAAGCAGCGGATTATTCTCCTTTCGCGTATGTCTTGTTTGTCTACCCACAACAGTTGCTACTGCGCTTATTTATGCACATGTGTTATATCTACAGGACATATGTTTTAAGCTAAGTTTATACATATTATATACATGCAGTACATCTTCATTTCATAATTTGCTTTGGTTTACGCTCTGTGGATTATGTGTATAAGACATATATCTATATTCCATACCATACCAACTGTGGCTAGATTGTTGCAGAACGTGCCAGCTGTTTGCCCTCTTATATTCGGGTCTGTTTTTCATAA
>NW_025056746.1:0-9125 GCF_019279795.1 Protopterus annectens | reverse complement strand
AACTTTAAAACAAAAAAGTATTTCAAAAGAAGATGGAGAAAAATATTATTTGTCACAGCAGTTGTTGTATGAGGAACCCCACATATTTGTGAGGAACAAATGGAAAGAATTCCAAATTCACCTTTCTCATATCAATGCAGATGGCAAATGTGATTATGTAGATGGTTCAAGATTTTATGACACTACATATTACACAGGATTTGTAATTTGCACAAACACAACAAAACCAGAGACCCACATGATCAAGCTGCCTGGGCACGTCAGCCCAATGAGCTGAATGGGAGTCTGCTTTATATGCTATAAACAGTATGGAGACAGTCAGTTGCACATTATTAGTGACAGTACTTATGTAGTAATAACCTTCACTATATATTTAGAAATTTGGGCCAGAAGGGGATTTGTAGACACTAAAGGTAAACCTTTACAGCATGCAGAGGTCCTAAAGGAATTAAACGATTCAAGGTGGAAAAACAGCAAAAAATGGAGTGTCTGTCAGGTAAAGGCACATCAGGAAAAATGTAGTAATTTTCATTTTCGTGGCAATTCCACTGTGGATGCTGCAGCAAAGAAAGCTGCCAATGAAGGAGTTCCTTCGCATGCAGAGCAGTATGAAAATAAGGTAGAAGGTATTATAGATGTGAGCTAAGAAAGCTCAACAGTTGGTGATGAACTAGCACAATGTGAGGTTGCTACTCTAGCTCCTGTAGTAAAGTTGCATATCTACAAAACAGAGCAAGGGGCACTTTTGCCCTACATACCAAAATCCTTGCCTAAACAGTTAAGTACAATCATCACTTGCTGGGCCATTAAGACTTCCAGAAAATTTGGCCTATCAAAATAAACAAGTTTTGGAATCCTCAGCTAAAAAGGCTGTGCAAGGAAACACAGGAGGAATGCATAATATGTCTGCATAATATGCATAATAAGCCTACTGATATAAAAGCCTTACATTTTTGTGAGACTGTGCTCATCTATTCAGATCTTCCCTGTGACTGGCTCTGACACCTGTGACTACAAGACTTGGATTGCTTCTAAAACCATCTGGACTTATAAAGCTGATATAAGTATTTTTTTCACTTGCTCTAACTATCTCAGTGCCATTTAACACTTTTGTGCTGCACTTATTAATTTGGTTGAATTTGTCACTGTTTTTCAGCCTGCACTTGTTAAAGAAATATCATGTGTTTGTTACTGAACTGCTCTGCTCTTAGGTTGTTTAACAGTATTCTGATAATTCCTAACCTCCTCTAGTACTGGAAAAGCTGTTCTGAGTTTACCAAAATATTTCTAAGTTTTGCAAAGTTTTTACGTGTCTGCAGAAGTTCTTCTACATTTGCACACTTTTTCTGTATTTGTAAACATTTCTCAGGGTTTGTGAACTTATTTCCAAGGATTCCTGATACTGCAGGAATTCTACCTTTTGTTGTAAAGCATGGGTTACTGCACTTGAGCTCAAATCCAGTTTGTTTTACATTAAGAGGGTTTTTTGCACTCTGATGGGAGCAGAGGGCTGATTCAACCCATCCGAGCTGGGAACTGCTGATGGAAGGCTTATTGTATGTTTATCTGATTGGCCTCTGGACTTAGCTGTGTAAAATTATTTTATCCTGCTAGTATAAAAGCAGTTACCCATGCCGTGTATATAAGCAAACTTCTCCAGTTTAATATCTTCTATAAGAAATGATCTCCATAGTCTCTGACTGTTCATAGCTGCTCAAAGAGCTGCCAATTTGTGCAGGGGGAAGCACCACTGCAGGTCATCTAGTAGCATACTACTAAATATACTCACTTAGACCTTTAAGTGACTCTCCCCTACTCCTTCCCATCTACTAAGGTCTGGTATAATGGATAGGCGCTACCTTGTCATCTCTGTTTCTGGTTTGTTGGATATGGCCATCCTGAGGCAGTGTAGTAACTGCCTCATGTTCACTGACAACCATTTAATTACAAAAAATGCACATCAGGTTGCTAGAGCTACACAAAAAATACTCACTACCAACACTGAGGAACAATTACATAGACCCACGTATGCGGACGTACTCACTTGTAATTTACCCAAACCTCCAAGACCTCCTAAAAGCAACTGTCAGTGGTCCTGCACACACTCAAAAAAGACAGCACCTCACACAACACATAACTCTGAAAATCATAGTAGCCCTGCTTTCAAGTCCATAAGGCAACACAGCACACAGCCAAACATTCTAGTTATTGGTAATTCCATTGTAAGACATACCCATGTCCCACTTACAAGGCTAAACAAGAAGAAAATCACAGTGATCTGTCTGCCTGGAGCCAGCATCTGCCAGATCACACATACACTTGAGTCTTTAAACCACAAGTACCAGTATGACATGGTCATAGCCCATGTGGGAGTAAACATCCCAAGATGTACCTCACTAGAGTATATGAAGAGAGACATGATGGAGCTCTCTGAATATGTGTCCAAGGCAGATATGAATCTAGCCTTGAGTTACATCCTACCTTTACCAATAATGCTGATGCCACTGGACCAGCAAAAAATGATTGACTTCAACAATTAGCTTAGCTTCTGGTATCACAACAAGGGGATCCAATATCTGTCAACCTGGGGAGACATGATCAACAAACCACAATACTTTGCTAGAGATGGTTTGTATGTGCCACCACTTGGCTTCCGGTTACTGGCAAAAAATGTATCTATCCCACAGTGTCTTTTTTAGGCTGTGCCAATTTGTTAAACCCTTCAACATAGCAAAAATAACTCATGACTACCTAAAGGTACTGCTACTCAACTCTAGGAGTTTAAATAAAAAACTGCACTCCCTGGAAGCACTCCTCACCCTGGAGAACACAGACATATGTGCAGTCATGGAAACACTGTTCAAAACCATAGAAAGCACCCCAGCTATCAAAGGCTACAATGCCTTTCATACATTTTGATCCCCTTCAGCTCAGGATAAAACAAAGGGAGGAGCTGTCTCAGTGTTCATTAAGGACAAGTACACTGCAAGACTGGTCCAACAACATGACTCAGTTGAGCTGCTCCGTCCCCAACTAACCATGGGTGTGACCCCCCTCTATCATATCCTTGCTAGCTACAGATCCCCTAACATGAGTCTGGAAAACCACACCTCTTAAATAAACCTATTGGAATCTCTTAACATTTAGCCTAACACCATACTTATGGGTGACTTCAACTACCCCTCTATAAATTAGGAGACTTATATAACCCATAATTCACTAGCTCAGAGTTTTTTGGACTTTGTCAACACAAACAACTTGGAGCAACTAGTTAGCTCCGCAACTAGAGGTACAAATATCCTAGATGCAGTACTCAAGAATATGGGAGGGATATTTCTCCCTCCCATGTATTAATTCCTCCAAGTAAAATCTAACCTCAAAATGATCTCCTTTAGTATTAAAACTAACCTAGAACCCTCATCAATCCCCAGAATTGTTAAGACATTTGCTAAGGTCATTTACCTCAAACTAATTGAAAGCTTATTAATCTTCCAAGCCCCTCTAAACCCAGATGACAATGAGGCCTACTCTGAACTGTACACAAAAGCACTGCACAACCACATTCATAGCTGCAAAGAGGCAGTATCTATCCGAGTTAAACCTATGATTACTGGCAAAAATAAACCACCCTGGAGGACCCTAGTATTAATAGGCTATTCAACAAAAGGAAAAAAAATCCTCTCCAAAGCCAAGAAGGAACAGACAAAACAGTGCAAAAAGACACTCAGCAGTCTAAACAAACAAATTAGAGAGCTGGTCAAATCTGCCAAAGCAAGCTATGAGGAAAGATAGTCTCCCAGGTGAAAGATAACCATAAGACTTTTTTTTTAATTATGTTTGTAACCTCAGGGGAAAATGCTCAGCAATATGACAAGTTAATCATGAACAGCAGCACTTAACACCCAGCCTGAAATTATAGCAAACCAGCTGGCAGACCAGTTCAGTTCAAACTTCTCCCCCATCATCTCCTTTCACACCCAAAGAAATACCTACAAACCATCCCCCTACTGGTCATTATGAGTGAACAAGTCCTTACTGCACTCACCAAAGCAAAAAAACACAATCTCCATGGGTCCCAACAACATTCCAATATGCTTCTTAAATAGCTTAAAACAGAATCTATCAGGGCCACTAGAAACCTTATTTAATCACAGCCTCTGGATGGGCTTTGTCCTAGAGGAGTGGAAGACTGCAACAGTCATCCCTCTGCACAAGGGGGTCCCATCAACTGACCCAGAGAACTATTGACCCATAAGCCTGACCAATCTTATATGCAAGGCCATTGAGAGAATTATCATGGACCTGATTGATAATGATACAGGAACAGTCCAAAAACTGGACCAGATCCAATATGGCTTTGTCAAAGGGAGATCTTGCTTACTCAATCTGAGACCACTGTCCACTTGATTCCCTAAGTCTCTCATCACACTTTCAATGTTTAGTGTCCTGCCACCTATGTGGTAGTTCATGGGTACATGTTTTTTCCAAAGGGATGACTATACATTTCTTGGCATTAAGCTTGAGCCCATGGCTCTGGCACCAGGCATCTGTTTCTGTAAGGCCCTTTTGTAGAATATCCACATCATTTGGGGATTCAATAATGGCTCCCAGTTTGCAGTCATCTGCAAACTTTGTTAGCCAGAGTCCCTTAGTGTTGGCCTGTACTTCAGAGAAGTAGATGCCAAACAAGAGTGGTCCCAGGACTGAACCCTGAGGTACTCCACTTGTCACTTGTCTGGAGCTGGATTTGGAGTTGGCTACTCTTACAGTCTGGGTTCTGTCAGTAAGCCAGTTGGCAACCCATCGAGTGATGTAGGGATTTATGCCCAGCTTAGTAAGTTTATCTATGATTCCAGAGTGGGGGATGGTGTCGAAGGCCATGGCGAGGTCCAGATAGGCTGTGTGGACCTCCTTACCCTCGTCCACAGCTCTGGAGACCGATTCAAAGAAGTCAGTTAGATTCAGGAGACAAGATCAGCCCTTCACAAACCCAAACTGGGTGGGGTCCAGTGTCTGGAGGTTGCCAATGTCTTTGTTTATAAGTTCCATGATAATGTGTTCCATGCCCTTGCAGATCAGGCTTGTCAGACTGATGGGACGGTAGGGATGTGTCCAAGGCAGACATGAATCTAGCCTTGAGTAGCATCCTACCTTCACCAATAATGCTGAAGCCACAGTACCAGCAAAAAAATGATTAATTTCAACAATCAGCTTAGTTTCTGGTGTCACAACAAGGGGATCCAATATCTGTCAGCTTGGGGAGACATGATCAACAAACCACAATGCTTTGCCAGTGATGATTTGTACGTGCCTCCACTTGGCTTCTGGTTACTGGCAAACAGCTGGAAAGGCCGCAGAAATACCTCACTAAAAGAATCACAGGCCTAAAGCAGATGCCCTATACTGACCATCTAAAAAACCCCAGCTTTACTCTGTGGCATATCATCTACTCAGAGGCAATCTCTGCTTAACATACAAGGCCATGTCAAACCCTGAGCTGTTGGACATGCTCCATTTAAAGAAATCCCAATCCCACAGAGCCACACGCTCCAGGGATCTAAACATTGTCATCACAATGAACAAAACATGCTAGAGGGATAGGTTCCTGACTCAGAGACTCCCCATACTCTGGAATAGACTGCCCATACATGTCAAGCAGAGTACCCCCTTGGCCCTCTTCAAAAGGAACCTTGACGATTGGATGGGAGATAGGAAATTCACCCCGGGGATCACGTCAGCTGCCCTGCTAGACAGGGGTCCAGGGAAGTAAATATTGGGGTAAGAAATATCCGGGGAATTGTTTGGCTAGGCTTGTATAGGCCCTAGGGCCAATAGCCTAGTACCAACCGATGAACCTATGAACACCTCTTATCCAGGCCTGGCCAAAGCTTTCGATACAATCCCCCACTCAGGGATCATAGATAAACTCACTGAGTTAGGTATAAACCCCTACATTGCCAGATGGATAGCCAACTGGCTGACTGACAGGACACATGTCTGGATAGATGAATCTGCTTCTGATAAGAAACCTGTTACTAGCAGTGTCCCACAGGGCTCAGTGTTGGAACCCCTCCTGTTTTGGTATGCTTCTCTGAAGTGAAGTCCGTTGAGAGGCTCCTGCTTGTTGCGGATGACTGCTGGAGCAATCAATGAATCCCCAATTACGTTGACATCCTACAACAGTTTCAAATGACAATGGTGCCAAAACCATGGTCTTCACCGCCAAGTGATAATCATTCAGTAACTCCATAACCTGTAGATTATAATATTGAATTCACCTCGTGCATACCCAGTTGTGAGGACCAGGAACACACAGAGGATAGATATAACCTGGCAACTTTGGACTACCGCGGCTACAGTAAGATGAAATCCTTCTTTAGGCTTAACAGGCTGCAAGCATCAAATTAGAAGAAGTCATGTCCACCGCATTTGGCTAATATCATCGTGCCCATAATGGAGTACAATACTCCTTTCTGCATGTACCTATCCAGGCACTTATACCAACTGAAGTGACCCCAGAGGTTTCTCGCTAATAAAAAGAAAAAAAAAATACAAAGCATAAGATACATGTCTTATGCAGACTGACTAAAAGCCCTATCCCATTACTCTGTTTCATATTGTTTATTGAGAAGGAACTTGTGCCTGACCTAGAAGGCATTCTCTGATCTAGCCCTGATGAAAATGTTACATATTCACAAGAAAAATGATACGAGGGTTACACATTCCATTGACCTGAACCTTATTTGTAACCCAAGCAAAACTTGCTGGAGAGACAGATTCAGTTGCTAACCCAAATGCCTATGAATAAACTCCCATCTTGTGTGTAAAACAAAGCTCGTCCACTCTCTCTTTTTAAAAGAATCCAAATGCGTGATGCGTAACTGTAATTTATTCTGTACTGCCTGAAAACACCTTATGGACAGAGGTCACCTGTAAATGACTCAGGGTCTAAATAATAAAACCCACTCCCTGATACGCCAAATTCGTCTATCTTTATGAATTAAGCATAATGTCATATCCAAGTATAGTTACAATAGAAGAAAAAAGCTCTTGTGTCATTAGGCTAGTAATCACGTCTGAACCTATGCAGACAAACCTTACATTAAAGAAATTTCACAAGCCATTCCGTGGTTATACAGTATACGAGATTGATTTTGCATCCTACCCCAGTAAGGTAGCTGTGAACATTAATAATATCCAATTTAGTCAACACCATCTACCAAGGATATGAAAACCGCAGCATCTGCATTGTAGAATAATATTTTTTCATACTCGGAGGGCGGGCCGCCATCACTGAGTCTGATAATGCGGTACTCAATCTGCCAAGTCAGGTCATGTGCACCGTTAGAATAGCAGAGATTGTAAGTACTCCTTATCGCCCACAAAGGCCCAATGGAATGGGTTAAAACGTTAAGGAAACACTTAATAAAGCCTGCAAAGAGAAAGGACGGCATAGTTAATCGGGCTTCATTCATTTGCTCGTTGTTGCTGAGCCAGGGCATCACCCAATGTTAAATACACTCAAATCTTTAATGACACAGAGCGCTGAAAATGTCGTATTGAGCTTCCTTTGATCCATCAATACCAAATACAGCCTCTTATTTCACTATACCACACCGGGCATGATTACAGACTCTTCGCGGGCAATCCATCAACGCAAGCTTATTCCATGCAAACTGGAAGATGTTAGGGACCCAGCCGATGCGTACGCTGTAAAGCAGGGCCCAGGTTATTTTATTTATTTATATATGACATTTGTTGCCAGGCATTAATATCCTCTTTTCAGCTGAGGTCCAGAAGAATAGCCCATTATACGCTAAGCATACGGCTAAAAACTGCATTACAAGAGAATAAAAGTAATACTTAAATTACAATACACCTAAAAATATGCTCATAATCTGCATCACTTCATACGTAAAGGCAAAATGTTTGTAGCGCCTAATGTAAGAGTTTATGGGATTTAAATATAGAAGGTAACAGATAGAGAAGAGTTTGAGTATGTTTATCAAAAAACCCGCATCACTTCAGCGAAAGTGATTACTTAACCGAAAACATCGAAAATCCAACATTGACTGATCGAACACCAAAGAGTAATAAGTCATTGATTACCAACTTAGCCTGACTCCGGTAATTTCCAACTGACATTTGCAGGGGGCAGCCTGCACCTTCGCATACCCCCTGCTATCATATAAACCTGATTGCACCAAGTGGTAAATTTCATCTCCCACTGTGCGACTTCAATAACGCCAACTCCACAACAGCGACCAACACTAAAGCATTCGTTGTGGATCCAACATTTACAAAATCAACAAACTCGGAACCATACACTGACCTTCCACCATAACCGTTCGCGCAGATTGTTATGGTAACAGTTTGGAGGTATTGCAAGGAAAATGTAGTAAAAATTAACATTAGTGTAAAGAGACAGGGTACGGAGAGAGGGGTTATTGGGTTAGCAGACCATAAGTTTAGCATGCTGTCTTCTCACAGATTATTTGAAGCAAAGGTTACACAGAGATAGTTCTTAGCTACTTATCTACATGCATTGCAAATAGAGTGATTGGGAAGGAGTTTGGCATGTTTCTTTATTGGGCTAGTCACCCCCAAGAGGTATTGACCAGTAGAGCTGGAGTAAAAAAAAAAAAAAAAAAAAAAAGGCTGAGGTGAGACAGAGAAGTGCAGTGTTGAGAGAGCAGGACAGGTGGAGGGTTTATTTAGGATGGAGTGAGTCAGGTGTAGCTGAGGTAGCAGGAGTTGTTGGCAGTATTCAAGCCACTGCAGGCTTTTCAAAGATAAGTAGCGGTGTGAGTGATAAGGTTGATTTGCAGCAAATCTATCAATTTTATTATATGTGAGTTCCAGTTTAGACATAAGATTAGATTGTAGGTTAGTGAAGATTGGGGCAACATAAAATAGGGTGGGAAGTAGGAAAGCTTATGCAAGAGAGAGTTTAGATTAATTTAGGAGGTATTTCTGTGCCTGAAGTGCAAGCCCAGTTTTTGGTGAGCCTTTTTTGATGCACTGTTGGATGTGGAGATTGCATTTCAGTTGATCAAATGTGACTCCTACTAGTTTAGTGTGAGGTTCTACTGAGATAGTGGTGTTATTGAGGGAGATGACAGTGA
>NW_025056745.1:0-7945 GCF_019279795.1 Protopterus annectens | reverse complement strand
TGTGTTCTGAGGTCTGTATGCACCATGGGACGCAATGGATGATCTATTGCATTTGTATGGTTTGGCCAATTATTTGGGTGTCCATGAAAAGTGATCCAGTAAATGTGTTCCATGATTAAAATCACGGTACTATATACCTAGAATTGTACCTGTGGTCTGGGAATTGGACGCTACATTGATTATTATTATACGTGATTGTATTGTATCAGTTCAGGTGTTGTCTCTGGTTGTGTGCGGGGGGAGAATTTTGTACTGCGTGTGTCATGTGTCTTGCCTGGGCTCTCACTTTCATTGCCGTAACCTGTGAACATATGTAATACTGGTAACTTCATCGCTTCGCGCCTATCTCCTGCTCTATCTCACAGCAGCACACAGACACCTACTACCTACACACCACACACACACACATAATGATGATATTGTTTTGTATAATATATTACATAATATGTAATATATATATATATAATAATATATATATATATATATATATATATTTTAAATATATATATATATGTATATATGAGTTTTATGTAACAACCAATATATGCACATATATATATGTATAATATAACATATATATATATATATATATATATATATAACTCCAATATATATACTGTATCTATCATATATATATATATATATATAACAACAACTATATATATATATATCTATGTATATATCTGTGTGTCTGTAAACCAATACATTCCTGCATATGCACTTACACATCGTAATGGTGTTTCCATGTAGTGCTTCACCAGCATACTGGTGCCTTATTCATTATGACACAATGACACTTCATTCCGGATTATCTTGTCCCGAATTTACTTCGTTAGACAGCAGTTGACAGATGCATGAAATATATGTTCATGTATGGATTACTGATGGTAGTGGAATGTGATACAGTGTGATTCAGTGCAGGGAATGTCTGTTCGTGGGCGGGATCTTTGAATGCGCTATTGCTTGCCACTCCATATGCATATATGCCCATATGCCGCCAGCTCCCTGGTTACTGACTCACCCCAACACCTCTGGCCTAACACTGCTGTCATCCATTTTCCTGTCAGATTAGGTGGTGTATCGACACACGCTACTACACTAATACGCCCTACTCTCGATAGAGCCATCCCATGTCGGTTTACTCACTACGCTGCGGTATCCTCCACGACCTCCCGCATACGTTTAGTCCCACGAACATTGTTGGCTGATGAGCGACCAAAAAGAAGACTTTTGCTATTATTGGGCTGGGCCCACATGGGAGCGCATGAAGGTGTTAATAATGGCAGGATTAGACTCTATACTGTTACATCTTTACTCCCCATTAACATGACACTACAATTCATTGAAGTATCAATGGCTATGCCATTATGGCACATATTATTCAAAATGGGAGCCTAGTTATGTACATGTTCACATTTGTGATTGTGCTTTACAGTTAGACCGGTTAAGTACTTGTCATTGCCATACTGGGCGAGATCACAGGAAAGAGTTCATGTATGGTCAGAAGCCACTCACCATTGGATTATCATCAGCACAGCACAGACTTTGGACACTGTACAAGCACTCTACATTTTCACAGCAGTTTAGTCCCATCCCTCTTCTGCACAGCGTAATTTATCTACTGTTGATGTTTGTACGCACATTCCTGATATTTATGTCAATATAAAATGGAATGCGCCGTAGTACAGAAATAATACTTCTACATATTGTTGCATGCGCCAATGTGTATGCATATATACCTATTACAAACTCCTTTGACCTCCGCAGGCGGTCCAGTTAGAACTGGGCCATCCAACCTATTTGCGCCTGGACAATTTCATACCCATAGTTCCTCCACCCACCGATGTTGAGAACACGCGGCGTAACTTCCATCCACTTGTTATAGCAGCTTCACTTGACACCTATACACATTGTCCTCTCTCCAGGCGTTTGGGGCCCTACGCATTCTATCGCATTATTGTATTCACAGGCTCTCCGCTATGTAATACTTACATACCTGCCTTTCCTGGTGTTATGGATTCTGACCATTTTAGCGACAATTTTGAGTACAGCATGGACGGCAATGCTTATTGTATAAGTAGACTTGGCAAATTAGCGATATTACTCACTGGTAAAAACCACTGCCTGGTGTGGTAGCAGTGCTCCTGCTCACTCCTGGGCAGCTTTTGCATGACTTATACGTGACGTGTACTATGCCAGCCATATTTGCCTTGATTCCCTTCACATCGCGTAGCCATGCTTTATTGTTACGGCGTTCGTTCCTTCATGTAATAGCAACCAGCAGCAGCAACCAGCAACGCCAGCCATATGCTGTAACCAGCAACTATAGATGCGCCTTAGCCTTACTGCGCACACGCCTTAACCAATAATACGCTAACGCGTGATGGCGTCTTCCGCCTGTAGCAACAGCAACGCCATGCTATATATATATATTCGCATCCCGCGTACCAGCGTAGCTTTTGTTACGGCGTTCATTTCTTTTGCCAACGCTTGTAGCAACCTTGTAGCCAGCAGCGCCAGCAGCAACCAGCACCAGCATATATATGAATGAGATATATATATATATATGCATACACATATATATGTATACGCCTTAGCAATAGTATTAACATTAACTCTCGCCTTATATATATGCTTATAACCGCCGCCAACAACGCGCCTTGCCGCCTTATATATACATATATGCCTGCTGCAATAGCCGTAATATAGTACATCACATACATATATGCATTTCTATGCTGGGCACTGCTTACACCCGCGGTCTGCCGCCGCTTTACTCTGGCGCTGCATATGTTTTGCGCGGCGGCACTTGTACGCTTATTCTTTATGACAGTACCGCTTTGGAGATTTGAGCGTCTGGTTGTAGTGCATGCCGCCGCTCACATTCACTTTTACATGTTTTATTATGCGACACACAGCGGGAATGACATTCATTCCACAAAGAAAATGATATATTGCTATAGTTGAACTTTGAACCGCGAATGCCTGTTTGTTGAGCGAGATTCTCCTAACCACTACACTATTGGTGTTCTGCTGCATTTATATGTATACCCATGGTTCGCAATTTACCCGAACACATGCCTCAACGCTTCACTAACACAGCAGGCATCCATTTTCCTGTTGGAAACATGCACCATTGCCTACTGCTCTGGACCGTGCAGCATATTGACACTCAGGAAGTATATTCAAGACCTCCAAAACCTATAGTCCTGGCATATAGGTGTGTTTGATTATCAGGGTGTTCATGTGATCGCATCTGGGTTTAAGCTTGTTGTCTGACTGGGGAATGAGGGCTGCCTATCTGTTTGAATGTCAGATTTAGCACATGGACAAGGTTACTCCCACTGTTAGCATCTTTCCTATGGTTAGAGATGCAGGGATTTTGGTCACTTCTGGCCAGCTTGATATGTCAGCACTAGATAGTATGGGTGTTCTGCTGCTGTTTTTATTTGCATTTGTTATGAATGCTTTCTTGTTTCCATGTCTATTCTGTAGATATATATATATATACATATATATTTTTATATATATTTATATATATATGTATATATATATATATTTCTATATATATATATATATATATATATATATATAGGTTTGCCTCCCTTTCAAATGCCCAAAGTTGGACATGTTTGGTACAAACGTCAGATTTTGCAGGCTGAAACATACCAACCAGTACAAGGACAAAGAACCTCACTTTTTTGCCTAAATGACAGCTTATTCTTGTAGCATTTTAGTTTACTTATTCTGTTTTTCTTATAAACATTTAGGTGTTCAGATACAGAATAACAACATATGCAACTATTATTACATAAATATAGGAAATAATTTTGTCATTAAATCTCAGGACATCTGCCATTTTACAATATTTTTACAGTTTTAACTGCCTTAAGAGGTTGTCCTCGCAAAAGTGGGACAGGTGGTTTACCCTATATATATATGTATACACATATATATGTGTATATTTGCATGCATACACATCTATATGATTTAATTACTTTTGATCATACTTTTGTTTGAATGAAACTACAATTGCTGTCTGCTATGTTTTGCCGATATGCGATATATACTCTAAGTTAGGTATAATACCCATTGGCCCAGTGGTAAATCACTGCATTGATTGTGATGTGTAGGGTCCTGGCGTCAGACCTGGCCGGCGTGGTTTATTGTGTTGCTGGGCAGAACGGGGCCATTGGACAAGGGGTGAGTACAACACTTTTCAGCTGTGGTTATCCGTTTAACGCCCGATTCATGTCGGCAAACCAATACAGTCTTTTTGTGATCGCGTCACCCAGTTACATTTCAATGGTATTATATCATTATACAGCATAAAATTAGCAGATATGCTCGCATATGGATTATGCGTCATAAATGGTGTGTGCTGCGGTCGAACCAGCAATGTCACCTTTCGATAGTCCGGATGCTCTAACACCACTACACTATTGGTGTTCTGCTTCATTTATATATGTATACCCATGGTTCATAGTTACCCGTACATGCCTCAAAACTTCAGTAACACAGCAGGCATACATTTTCTGTTGAAAACCGCTATTACACATGCACCATTCCCTGCTTTAGGTATGTGTCCAGTATGTTTGGCTCCTCCCAGAGGTATCAATTCAAAAACCTCAAGCTTATAGGCCTGGGGCATACGCTCATATCATGGTCAGGGTGTTCATTTAGTCTTCTGAAGTTTCTGCTCAGCCGACTGTTGACTTGGACTGCTCTGTATCTGTTTGAAAGTCAGACTAAGCATGGGGACATAGTTAGTTCCACTTGTAGCATCCTACCTGTGGTTGGAGATACAGAATTATGCTCACCTCTGGCCAACTTGATATGACAGCACTAAATATTATGGGGTTCTGCCGCTGTTTTCCTTCACATTCATTATGACTGCTATATTGTGACCATGTTCATTCTTTTATAACTAACCTTATATAATCTGATATATACATACATGCATATAAACCTAGATGCTTATTTACATTTCCCATTCTATTGATTGACCACCACTTACTGTTGTGCATGTACGTAGCATACCGGCAAGTTACATCTGCTTTTAAAAGCACCTTAATCACCTTATATCCAACTGCCATTATTGGCCCACGGCCATCTCATATAAAATTAGTCCTTGCATGGCGGACCGGGGAACAGGAACACACCATAGTCACTGGTTTTACCACTATAAGCCATCCCTGATACATTCTCCTATGGATGGTAATTAGGATATGACTTTACTACAGCCATTCACAGTACCGCACGGCAGCAAATGCTTGACGGTCGGTGGATTGTGCATATGTATAGACGTTTTATTCATATTTCTGGTATATATATGTATACGTTGCGCGTTGCCATATTTATGAATTCGGACACATGCCTGACTACTTATATGCATATATTGTGATAACTATGCACCAGTGAAATATAACTGTATGGTTATAGATATATGACTACATATTTTGGGTTATACATGGCCATGTATGTATATGAGAGCGACATATGGCAGGTACCTGTACGGGCGTATACAGGGTTGTGCATCATTATGATATGAAGAACCTGGACTAGTTATACAGAATTTATTGGACATGTACTATTTGTAAGATGTGGAAGTAATGCTGGCGTGGGGGAGGCGTGCATCCGCGATCGGAGTGTTTGAAATCACGGTCCCGTTCTGCAGGACGAGCTGGAGAAGCAGGGTTGTGGACAACTACTGCTCATGCAACTTGGCGATGTCTGTAGGACTTTGGACGTGTCATGCCACTGAAGTCTAATCTTTAGAACAGATACTTATATATTGCAAGATAACCAAACATTTTGGGGACCAATGACGCTCAATTCTTTTGGATTTCCGAAATGAGGGGGTTATACATGCAAAGGGATACATAGTTTGCAATCCTGAGACTGCTTAGGGTGGGGCACAACACGCCTACATAGATAAACGAGTAGGTACTGGCGTTTTATGGCTGCGCCAAAACTAGCAGCCAGAGTACATAGGAGTGGTTTTGAGGTGGACATTCAGGGGAAGGGGAGGTGAAGTTGTGCTGTGGAGGGATAATGGGTATTCGGTAGTTATGTATCCAGGTGTGTTCTGGTTGGATAGCTCAGTTCGGAGGACCAGACCATTGTAATGGCTGGGTGTGAGCTGGTAATATTTGCAATACATGTGCTCGCACATTTTAATATTTCATATGTTTGTGGGATTGTGTTCTGCTACAGTATGGCCTGTCGGGTTGTATTGCAGATGTGAATGTTTGTTCTTTTGGTTTTCTTTGTGAGATTCACCCACTGCTCTCGTACACCTCAGTTCACCTATTGCATGTGAATTATTACATTACCCGTCACCCCCACCCCATATTCCACACTCACCATCCATCCCTTCTCTGGTTGATGGCCCATGGCACACAGACAACATTACATTGTGTACTACATATCTCACAGGCACTTACCACAATATATGGTTGTGAAATGACCCTAGCATTTTGATCTTCCACATGCTGGCCACTTTATCGCTTACGCCGAATACTGCGCGAGTAGCACTTTCTTTCGCTGACATGGTAGGTAGGCCAGGTAACCGTTCATCTTTGGGCGTATGAACAGAGGCTAACGTTGGACCACACATATGGGCAGGCTGAGTGAATGCTCTGACCGCATTGGTAGGGTTGCCTGCTTTTCAATGACCAAAGTGCTGGGACGATTTTCGGGACGAACATCATTTTTTGGGCCAACACATACTACATAGTGGGTCAATACAAGGATAGTAATTTAGTTTGTACCTAAATGAAAGCTTGTTATTTGTAACTTAGTTTAGTTTACGCTTTATTCTGTTTCTTGTAACATTTGGGTATTTTACATACAGGAAGTAACTATTTTATGGAACTATTACACGCTTAAAATATGGGACATAATTATGTCCCCAATTGCGGGTACATTTTAGCTAATTTTGCTTTTGGGCCAAGGACACAGCACTGCCCAGAGAGGGACTGTTCACACTCACAAATGGGACGGGTAGTAACCCCTAACTTTCACATTGGGCTAGGCTTATGAGGGCAGCAGCATGCTAACAACGCTGCATTTCACTTCCCACTTGGTATAACAATCAACACTACAATGGAATACAGGCATGGGGTTTTAAATTTTGTTTGTTAGAGGACGGGGACTCAATATTCAGCTACGTGCCTTTGTGTTTACTTATTTTGATGTTACTTAAAACTGTCTTGTGGTAACTTTACATATATTTCAGTATCCATGGACGCAGCAGGAATGATTATTATTAGAGGCGGGCTTTGTACTAGTCGGCATTTTAGGTTGCACATCTGCGGCGACAACATGCTTACTCCATGCGAAGTAAGCTGAACCCGTCCCTGCGCTTTCGCACATTTTTCTATGCATGTGGACATTCTTTGACGGCGCGCTATTAATATGCATGTGGTGCTGTTGTGCTTTATCTCTAGACTGCACGGTCGGTTACCAGAATTCCTGTCGCAGTCGCAGTAGAGCTTCGCGATCCCGGGGATCTTTTCCATTTACAATATGTATGCACCCAAACCATATACAAAACATATCAGAAACCTATACATAAATACGTGCATATAATAGAAAATATATACGTTAAATTGTTCTGTCCAAAGGAAGCACAAGGCAAAGAAAAACAAATATAAGGTGTCAGACAACCACTCAGCGGGTATTACGTACTTTTACGATAGTTTGTGGGTTCTCAATAACCACACTCAAAACACGATGAATTACAGATTAAACGCACTTTTCGTCAGAATAACCATCTTCATCAGGAATACACATAATACAACTCAAGGATTTAAATACCCTCCAAAAGCAAACACCTGACATCCATCACCTACTATTGATCACTTCCACTTGTCAACTAATACATATTTTAAAAGAAATAATGTACTGGCTTAAATTGCCAAGACATATGAAAAAGTATCTA
>NW_025056744.1:0-7485 GCF_019279795.1 Protopterus annectens | reverse complement strand
GATATACTGTTCCAAAATTTTGGGGTTGGATCTATGATTATTTTGAAGCTTGGAGTAAGTAGGACTTTTCGGTCTAAAGCAATTTGTTTTTTCACTTTATTATGGAGTTGCTTATACTCAGTAAGGGTGTTAGGTGTTTTAGATTTATGGTAATGCTTCCAAGATTTATCTCGAAGATGCATGAGTGTAATAGTTGATCTGAAGTAGGAGAATTCATTTGTCAGCAACCTGTGGGTATGGATCCGATATCGGATCCGAACCGGCATGGTTTATCAGCCTATGGATCCGAGGCTCCTAGCTCCTCCCCTCACCCATAATGCCCTGCTCTCCTATGACCTCAGATCCTCAGTTTGCCTTTATGGTGAAGGCTGGAGTGGAATCAGAGCTCCAAAAAGCTAAGTGTGATTATTGTTTAAAATAAGGGTTTAAAATTTAAAAATTTTAGTTGTGTGAAAGTTATAAGAGTTCCCCTTGGGTTTATATCTTTTTTGGGTTATTTTAATACAGTTTTACCCTCCCATAGCTGGTTCGTAGTTGGTGTGTATGTGTGTGTGTTTTCTTTGGGGCCTTTGTGTGAGTGTTTTTAGTTATTTTCATTGTTACTATTTTAAAAAAATAAAAAAAATAGTGATGTCTGAGGCCCCAAAAGGCTATTTTTCAAAGTGCTCAAGTGTGGCCATAAGCTTTCCCCTGCTGATGGCCACACCAAATCGGTGCGATCGATGTAACCTTTGGGGTTGAACACCTCACTTCAGGGTGCTCAATCATGCAGGAGTTCAACCCCAGGGCATTGTGAAGGAGGCCAGTCGAAGCTGGTCTTGGCGGGACTCTTGCCCCCCAGACTGGGTCTTTCGCCCCTCGCCTCTTTGGTGGTCACTGCTTCGACAGTCCCTGCCTTGCCTCCCCCTCCTCCACCCGGGATTCAAACTCCCGCTTCAAAGGGTCGGAGGAGGAGGGAAGCTCAGAAAAAAGGACAGGAGAGAAGCACCACAAGCGTGCGGGCCGAGACCTCTGTTTCGGCCCTCGCCTCTTGACTACTTGAGCTTCTCCTCCGGCCTCTCCTGGCTGCTAGCTCTCCCCCCTCCCTCGGCTCCAGTCCCGTGCTTTTCACCGGAGCCTGAGGATGAGAGACCTCCTTCAAGGCTATCGAGGCACTCAAGGCCTACCTCGGTAGCCTCGTCGGGAATCTACTTACAGCTCCTCTCTCCAATGCCGACCTGGACCGGATGATGCGAAGGTTCATCAAGGCCCAGATGCAGATGGGAGTGCTCCTGCCTCCCCTCTCTGGGGGCACAAACTCCCTTTTAAGCCCATTGCTCCTTCTCCGACCCGCTACCCAGGTTCGAGCGCCGAGGAAGCGGGCAGCCTCGGAGCAGCGTGGTGGAGTGGAGTGCCCGACAGTACTGGTACCGGATCGACACCTGCGATCCACCAGTCTGTCCCGGGATCCGACCTCTCGGAGCCTTGGCCCGACTTTGGATCCGAGGACTTCGGTGTGCTCTTGGCACCGTCCCTTGTCGGAGCACACTGGTCCCTCGGATCGAGGGCTTCGGCGCTAGACTCGCCCGATCGCTCGCCGGATCCGAGGGAGCTGACTTTTCGGATCCTATTGTCGCGAGGCTGGCTCCCCTGGGGTTTTGATGTAGTGGAGAGGAGCTCTGTTGAGGGCATCGGACCCCCTGCTCCTGCGCCGCCGGCTCCATCCGCCTCCATCTGCTCCTAGGCCAGGCTTCCCATCTCCCGGCCACTGGAACAGCCCGCTTCACTGCCCCAAGCAGTTCCTGTGGTTCTGGACATTGCTGGTGAGAGGCTCCTCGGACAGCCCCCGAGGAAGCACCTAGATAGCATTACGTGTAAGAGGAGGCACATAGACTCCCCGAGTCTTTGACCGAAGACACTGACTTGGAGGAAGGGGAAGGCTCCCAAGATCACCCCCTTGAGGATGTTCTCTCTCCTTCCGGAGACATCATTAGAGGAGGGTGGTCTGCCTCAAAGTCTTCTTCTTGGGCGAGTCAGTGTTCTTGGGCGCATTTGAAGGCGGGCCGATCTACCTCTTGGGTGTCCCCTCCTGCACGACCCCTGGTTTCAGGACCTTATTACCACCAGGGCGTGGAGGAGACCGGACACCGTGGAGCCAATCCCTAAGAGGCTCGTGACAGGATCATAGCCCCCTGCTGACCGTGCCCACTGGAACAAAGGACCCCGGTAGATGCCATGTTGTCGGCAGCAGCCACTAAGAGGGAACTGCAGCCAGGAGAGTCCCTCAGTCCATCCCCCGAGCAAGAAGTCTCGGATGATTGGCCATTTGGGGAAGCGAATCTTTAGTTCAGCGACCTTCTCAGTGAAGGCGCTCAACTACTAGCAGACACACGATCATTAGGATGCAGCGATCTTATCAAGGAATATGCTGCATCCCCAGGTCCATATCAGAGGGAGGACAAACTTATGCACTCCACCCGTATGGCCACTCTTAGTTCTGTGACTACTTACACTGTCTATGGGAGTTACTTTCCCACGCTACAGAGGGAGCCGCTTAGAGCTCTTGGGAAGTGGGCAGGTTTAGTCACACTGGAAGATCGGCAGGCCTGGCTCCGCTTCATCTGCGATTTTCTTGAGCCCTTCAAAGGGGTGTCATTCGCTGAGCGCCCTTTGTGGTTCTGCCCTTTTGGCAAGGCGGTTAGCGATACCTTGGTTCAAGTGAGAAGGATGGGAAGGCAGCTGTCTGCCGATGAGGTCTGCTTCTCTGTGCCCCAGAGGTCCTACTCTAGGAACCAAAGGGCCAGAAGAAGATGTGGTTCCGGAAGTCGCAGCATTCCAGCCTGCTCGAGACAACCAGTCCTTCAGCAGAGGAGGACAGGGAGAACTCTAGCCCTAGGGGCAGAGGGGCTTCCAGGAACTTTGGGTCCAGGAACCTTTCTCTGAATGGCTCCACGCAGCAGCCAGAGGGTCTGCCACGACTGCTCCACTCTGGAGGCAGTCGGGGAGGCGTCTTCCCTCGAGCACCCTGGCGGCATGGGAGTCCGTTACATCCGGACCGCTGGAGGTACTCCCAGATTATATCCAGAGGTTACAAGATCCCCTTTCTTCATGTCCCAAAGTTAAAATCCTCCCCGATGTTCCACCCGATCAGAGGGAGGCCCATTCAGCGTGAAGCCTGGCCATCTGCTGAAAAAAGAGCCATCCAGCCCGTCCCCAGACCAGATCGGATCAGGGTTCTACTCCAGGTTCTTTTAGTGCCAAAAGAGCCCAGGGGACCCTAAGACCGATTCTAGACCTGTTCCTGTTGAACCTGTCAGTTCCCAAAGAGAAGTTCCGGATGGTCACTTTGCAGTCCATCCTCCCCTTCTTAGGGAGAATCACTGGATGTGCTCTATAGACCTCAAGGGCGTACTACCACATTCTGATGGACAGACAATCCAGGAGGTTTCTTAAGCTTCCGGCTGGGAGCCAGTTACTACCAGTTCAGAGTTCTTCCCATTGGTCACTCTACAGACCCCAGGGTGTTCACCAAAGTGTTCGCAGTGGTTCGCGCCCATCTACTGGAGGACTTCAGGGGTGCAGGTCTTTCCGTGCATTCCCAGGAAGCGACTGGCTTCTCACCGCCCAACAAGGCATCTACTCTTTTTGGCAGAGACTCCTTCGCCGTCTTCAGCTCCCAAGCTAGGCATCACGATGTAAACATAGAAGAAGTCCAACCTGGTCCCTACTCAAACAATAGAAATTTATAGGACCAGGTTAGACAAAAGAAATTTAAGAGCCTTTTCACAACCAACAGGGTTCGAATCTGCGGAAAACTCAGGTGCGGGCCATCCTTTACTCCAGCTCAACACCTGTGAATTGATCCTGAGGGTGCCCAGGGTCTATGTGGCTGACAGCGATTACTCTTCTTCTTCTCCGCACTCCAGCTTGAATATCACGGATGCTTCAATGGACACTTCAGGTGCAATGGTCATTTCTCTCTCTCCCCTGTATCATCCCATTGCAATCAGCAAGGCTTGGTAAGCGGTCTCTCTTGTGGTGGCTCCATTCTCCGGACCTCCACAGGGGCACTTGCTGAGTGCACCTCCCTCTGCGCCCACACGGTGACCATGGACGCCTCCCGCCTAGGGTGGGGGCATTTTGTGTGGGCGGATGGTCCAAGGCATGTGGGCGATTCAGAGACCACCCTGCATATCAATGTTCTGGAAATGAGGGCGGTGCTCTTGGCGTTACAAGCACTTCGAGCCCTCCTTCCTTCCTGGGAACAATTGCGATTCAATCCCAGACAACATAATCGGTGGTCTGGTACATCAACAAACAGGGGAACCAGGTCTTTTTCCTTTATAATAGTCAGCCATGAGAGTGTGTAGAGGAATGGGCGATCTCCGCAACCGCTTTCTCATCGCGATACGCATATTCCGGTCGGACCAACATCCTTAGCGAGGACAAGCTCAGTCACACCATTCTCTCCCGTATGAGTGGTCTCTCAATTCTCAAATGGCGAATATCTTACGCTGCAGTGGGGGACTCCTCTGTTAGATCTCTTTGCTTCTCCTTTAAACGCGCCAAGTCGACAGTTTTTAAATCTAATCCCCCACTCCAGGGGATTCTCGAGACAGCTCTGGTGCATGCTTGTTGCCTCCCGGTCTTCTACTGCATACCCCCTCTACCTCTGATGCTACAAGTACTTCAGAAAGCCTCTCGGTTTGGGGTGCAGAATGATCCTCATTGCCCGTTCTGGCCTCGATAAATCTGGTTCCCACCTAAGGTCTCATTCCAGTGAATCCACCTTGGATTCTAGATCCCATTCCGGATCTGATATCACACCCGTCCGAGACCTGCCAATTCGAACCTGGACAACCTGAAGTTGACTGCTTGGCTGCTCAGTTCCACTCCTAATCAGGACTCCGGTATCTAAGTCGGTTAAAGGCCATTCTGGTAGCGCCCTGACAAGCCCTCTACCAGAAAAATTTACTGCAGTAAATGGATCGTTTTCTCCATTTGGGCAGAAGCGGCAAGGCCTAGATCGCTCGCGGTTCCCCTTCCTTTGGTTCTATATTTCCTTACTACTCTCTTTTAATGATGGTAAACCAGTAGTTCCCGCGATCAAAGTTCAGCTGGCTGACCATATCTCGATACCATGTTGGACCACGATTCAGGGTCTCTTGTATGTCGACTAAGTTATGCAAAAACCTTCCTAAAAGGCACCTTTTTGCTCAGACCCCCTGTCAAAAGCGGTTCCCCGTGGGATCTTTCTTAGTACTTCAGGCCTTGACGGCTCTCCCCTTCCGCCAGACCTCTTTGGCCACAGTCTATCTTAAATGCTTGTCCTTTAAGACTGCTTTTTTTTTGGTAGCCATTACGCCCATTGACTAAGAGAGTTTCAGAGCTTCAGGCCCTGTCCATGAAACCACCTTATTTGATTTTTCATCCGGACCGGGTGTACCTCAGGATCAGTCCCTCCTTTCTTCCTAAAGTAGCTTTGGAAGCTAATATTAATCAGTCCATCAACCTCCCTGTTTTCTTCCCTAAGTATCAAAACAAAGGCGAATACAAGCTGCATTCCTTGAGATGTTCACTGGCAGCAGCCGTTTTTACCTTCTCATCTAGGACAACTGGTCATGCAATCAGACCAGTTGTTCATTTCTTTGCCAAAATTCAATCTGGGAAAACCAATTTCCAAAGTTTCTTTGTGGCTGGCTGGATTTCTCCAGTGTATTCTGATGGCGTGCAAGCCTCTGGGAGGCCCTTGCGGAGGAGTCCATGCGACTGACCCAGTCTGTCTCTCTACTTCAGCTGACCTTTAAGTCTGAGTGTTCTTCTGGATGACATTTGTTCAGCCAGCCACTTGGGCTTCATCTCGCACCTTTATTACTCATTACAAGCTGGGCGTCACTTCTAGAGGTAGTGCATCCTTTTGGCTCAGCGGTGCTCGGAATATCCTTCCATGATGGCCACCCAAGATTCAGGTAATGAGGGACTCTGTCCACAGGTTGCTGACAAATGAATTCTCCTACTTCCAGATTTAGAAGTTATTATTGCTTACCATAGCGTTCCATCTGAGTAGGTGGATTCGTTGTCTGCAACCATCCGTCCTCCTATCCCTGGCCTTGTCAGTTTCCTGCATAGGGTGTGTTACCCTTTGGTTGCAGGGTAGTTGGTGCAAGGGCAAACTTCGATCCTGAGGTCGTAGTAGGGAAGGCAGAGGGCATTATGGGTGAGGGAGGAGCTAGGGCTTCGGATCCATAGCTGGATAAACCATGCGGTTAGGATCGATGCTTCGGATCCATACCCGCAGGTTGCAGACAAATGAATCCACCTACTCAGATGGAACGTTATGGTAAGTACATAACTTCTAAATTTAGTTAGCCAAGGGGTGGATTCCTGTGAAATGCAGGTTCTGTCTAACCTAGCCCAATTTTTACTTCTTGGGGAATAATATGTAAATTAATTTCAAACTCCTACTGCTAAATTCAGTCTTTCTGTGGTCTTTATTACCAGAAGAACAAGAAACAGAATTATCTTCTTTGTCACAGCTCACTTTCTGTTGGACTAACATTTATATTTCCTCCTTCATATGTTCTGCATCAAAAAATATATATATTTTTGTCCCTTCAGGAAAGAATATTCTGAAGGCAGTTGGATACAGCAGTTTGAATCGCATGCCTGCTTCTCGACATTCCCTGATTAGTGGAATAAATTTACTCTTCTTCTGCCTAATGTACAGTGAATAATAATTTTCCACAAACATTCTATTGTCTCCCACTTTTAGTATTAGATTCAACTCCTTCTGCTGGTAGGATTGTGTCTTTACTATTAAAGGTCTAGGCTGTTTTTCATGGCTTGGTTTGGAGCATATACACAATGTGCCCTTTCAGTTAACAGCAACTGCTGTGAAGTACCAGTCCAGTTGCTTATTTGTACTTTCATAAAATTAATAGTCTGCTCCTTCCACCTTCTCTGGTACAGCAGAAAATCTCATGTTTTTCCTATGTGTTCTGTACTCTAATTCTGTTATTATTATTTTTTGAAACATCTCATCTTGGTCAGTTTCATATTCATCCAGCCTTTTCTTCATTTCAACCTCTGATTTTTGCAGTTTTATCATCTCATTTGAATTTCTGTTTAAAGCTTCCATTTTTTCCAGCCTTTTGTTATTTTGAGTTGATATACTCCATCAGTGTTTAGTTTATTTTAATTAGTTCTGAGTACATTTGTCTTATTTTTCCTCTAGGTTACTGGAAGTCATGTCTTGCACCAAACTTGAAGCTTGCACTGTTTTTTTACTGAACAGCTGCAGAATTCTTCCCAGTTATTGTTTTTTTCTTCACCTTTTGTAATTGATTTTCTTTCAGATTCTCTGAATTTCTTTTTTGCTGGCATCGAGGCAGTGCACTTACTAGCCAGTTACTGAAATTTACCTAAAAATACAAGTTTATTGGCTCTCTCATCGCATAGTTTGCACTTTGTTTATCAGTTCCCTCTGAACCCCAGGTTGCTATTTTA
>NW_025056743.1:0-7066 GCF_019279795.1 Protopterus annectens | reverse complement strand
GGGTCGGGTTTTCCCCCCCTCCGTAGACATGTGTGGTCACCACCATGTAGTTTTCAACATGTTGTATGTCTGCTGCCTGGTGGGGGTGTATGCAGATATAGTGTTGTAAATGGACACTAACCACACAGGGTGACCACCCCAAACTGGTGCTGCATTGTACACCCTGTCAATGCCATAGGGGGAGCCTACTGGCCACCTGTGCAAGTCCCCCCTGTGACATGGCGGTGTTGATTGGGGGTGCTGACCACACAGGCAGGTGTCCCCATCTGCACACAATGGGTGTATAGTGGTGTACCCCCCGCGATTGCGACATATTCCTGTACCGGTACAGCACCTCTGTCCCGGTGCACCACAGCTGACAGGTGACACCTGGGTCAGTCCAGCACGCTGTGTATGACACCTGCAGAATGTCACCATACCTGTACTGTGTCATGCCATGTATGTGATGTCTCTGTCCAGGCCTGTGGCCCCGACCACAGGCGCAGGTGCAGTATGTGTGGACATGTGTGTCATGTACTGTAAACAACGTTACACTTTCTCCCCGTTTAGGTTTTAGAACTTCTACTTGCAACCCTAAACTGTCTGTTCTCTATCACAAAAGCTCAGCACCTGCCCCCAAAAGTATTCTTACATAGGTAAAGTACATGTATACTAGAGGAGTACTACACTAGCCTAGAATCCCTTGAGTACCCATTTCCCCTATAGGCCCCTTCTGACCCAGTTACACAGCAAATGATTCACGTTCTCTGGCATGTCAAGGGTCAATTGCTAGCGACCTCTCCTGTTCAGTGGTGAATCTGGGCATCCTGAGGCAATGTTACAGGTGCCTCATGGACACGGACAACCCGCACCTCCCCACAAAACAAAATACATGTGAAAATGCAACTATATAGCCAGACAGGAGGCTGAGCTCTCTCAACCATGCCCGGGCAAGACCAGATGGGAGGGAAGGACACCAGCACCCACAAACCCAGTGTCACATGGAACTATCAAATGCAAAACAAAAAATGAACACACAAAGACATACCGGGAGGCACTGTTAAAACATGTCCCAAACCTACTGAGGCTCCCAAAGCAGACACCCAAGCAACTGCCTCCACAAGACATAGGACATGCAACACATAGTTCTCAACGCCAGTGTGCTAAACAGTAAACCCCCCCCACACACAATGCCAGACACACTTGTAATGGGGCGAAGTCAGACACACCCCCCACCCACCAGACTGAAAAAGGGGAATGATCACAGTAGGCTGCCTGTCGGGCGGAATCCCCACATAACACAAGCACTCAGGTCACTCCGCAGCATGAAATTGACGGTCCCATGCTGGTGTCAACGGGAGACATACCTCCTGGGATAAAAAGGAGACATAGAGGGCTCAGATTGTGTAGCCCAGGCCAGCATGACCCTGACCCTGAGCAGTATCCCACCCTCATCAAGAATGATGCCACAATACGGTCCAATGATCACCTTGAAAATTTGGCCCTTTTCCCGGTGTCAGTCTGGGGGGTCCAATGTCCTCTTGCCTGGGATGACATGCTTGACACGCCCCCTTCAAGGGATGGCTTGCACCTTTTCCCCCTGGGCTTCCTGAGTTTGGCAAAGGCTCCTGCCCCCCCCACAGTGCCCACTGCAGGCAAGGCTAAATGATAAACCTCCCCCTAGACTACAAACCTGGAAAGAACTAAGGTAATACTGCTAAATGCCAGTAGTCTACCCCCTGCATGCCCTAAAAAGCCCTCCTCAGTATGGAGGACACATGTCAGTGCTGTGACTGAAACCTGGTTCAGGGCTCCTGAGAGCACCCCAGCACTATCAGGTCATACCTCATCACGCGTTCAGGCCCCATAACCGGACCGAACCACAGAAGGGGGGGAGTCTCCATTTCCATGAAGGATACCCACCCTCCAGGTTGGCAAATGCACGAGCAGCGGGACCATCCAGGTGAAATTTAAAAGGGTAGGACTGCCCTACAGTTTTTGCATGCTACAGACCACCCTCCCAAACCCAGGATACCCCACAGCCTTCCTGAAGACACTGGGGAGTATGAATGCCTCAAACACCATCATATTGGGTGACATCAACACCCATACATAGCCCGGGGAACATTACCCAGGACCCAACACCCTAACCAAAGGTTCCAGGTGTTCATACACCGAATGCTGTGGAACAACTATGCACCATACCCACAAGAGGAGGAACTATCTAGTCCTGATCATCACACATGGGGACAATGCTCCACACAGGATGTACATCCCTCAACGGTGAGGTCAGACCATATAGTGATCTCACTGGAGACCCCACCCCGCCCCAACACCGGGGGAGACCACAGTGAAGACCTCTCCACAGCAACCCCACAAAAAGACTGGTGTGGTACCCTACAAGGCCTCCATGCCAGTGCAAAACACAGGCGACACTGCTGAAACCCTTACAAATGCCTTCTACAAACACCCCAGGAATGTCTGGATAAGCAACCCCTAATAACATCAGGACCTTGTCCACCAAAGGCAGGCACATGGTCTGGTGGACCCCAGCCATAAACAAACTGTACAACAAGAGGAGAAAGCTACTACATGACAGAGCAATATCACTACCGGGGAAGGCATCACTGTTTAATACTGGCTAACATACGATCACTAACAATCATCCAACCCCCTGGGGGAAACTGCAAAGGACACATAAGACAACCATAAGGCCTTCCTTAGCTATGGAAACATGGGTGGAAGCTCACAGTTATGCTCGGAATTAGTCCAGAATGGTACAATGATCACTGAACCCACAGACATTGCCAACAACTGGCAGACAGGTTCCATGCATTTTCTACCCCCCCCCCCAAGGGGGGATAACTATCCCAGCAGAGTCTAGCCTCCCAAACATCTCGAATGCCCAGGTGAGAGCTTTTAAAGGGGAAAACACAGCCAATGGGACCAGATGGTGTCCCCGGCTGTGTGCTACACAACCTCAATGAGGCCTCAACCCACATAAGGCTGCTGTTTAATCTTAGCCTTTACTTACGTGGATGGCAACGGCAACTGTGGTCCCACTCCACCAATGCTCCTTTTCTGGACATCCCCCCTATAAGCTTGACAGCCTTGTCTGCAAAGCTATGGAGGGACCATAATGGAGCCCATAAATGAAGACATTGGGGAAAAAATACTGGAACATACCCACCCGGGTTAGTCAAGGGCAGATCCTGCCTCCTGAACCTGGTCGACCTGTTGGAAGAGTCACTAAGGCCATTGAGGGGTTTGACAGACTGTGACCCCCAAACGTCAACCAAACCCCACTGGGGATCATAAAAGCTCACCAGCGTAGATGTAGAGCCATATGTCACATGATGGGGTTTCCAACGGATCAAACAGAACCCACAGGGTTAGTGTTCCTGGTGCCATGTCAGACTCCCGGTCCCAAGTGGTGGCCCACAGGGCTCAGTCCTGGGCCCCTCCTGTTCGCATTCAACTTTCCGTGCATGCAAACATAGGGGATTGTGGCAGACAAGGTATGCAGATGACTGCAAACCGCCACCATAATCAAAACCCCCTCAGACACGACATCCACCTGAGGTCTCATAGAAATGGATAACTGGTGCCAGAGCCATGGCCTGAAAAGGGAAGGTATAGACCTACCCTTTGGGAAAGACAAAACCCCAATTACCACATAGGTGGTAATCCATTAAACACGTTGACGGGGGGGATCCCCAAATTTTCGGTAACCCTCTTGACACTCACATTGCCAATGTGGTTGGGAAGACATTCCACATTGCCCACCTGGTCATGAAGGGGTTCACATCCAGATCAGGGAGGTCATTGTACCCCCGTACTCTTCACTCATCAGACCAATGATTGGGTAAAAGCCAATTTGAATGTACCTAACCGACACCTGGGAGTTGGAAGGACCCCCAAAAATTCCCCCCAAAACAGGGGTAAAGGGGCTGAAACATATGTCCCCGCTGCCCGACTGAGGGACTCCCGGGTCTATATTCTCATCCCCGCCCGAGGTGATCTGTGCCTGACATACAAGGCCATGTCCAACCTGGGTTTCATGGACATGTCCACCCTAGGATCCAAACAACCACGGCACAGAGCAACAGACACAAACCTCAACACGGATATAAATAGGACGTGCTGGAGGGACAGGTTCTTCGCCCAGACTCTCCCTACACCATGGAACAGATTCCCAGCCCTTGTGAAGCAGAGCCCTCACTGACTCTGTCCAAGAGTAATCCTGACGTGTGGATGGGAGATCGAGGCCCAAAACATCTCTGTGTCACTGCTGGACAGAGGGACAGCAGACCAATGGGAATAGAAAGCAGATCCTAAGGGGTGGAGAAAGCCAGACACACTCTGGCTAGGCTTAACATGCCATAGGGCACATAGCCTAGTATGTTTTGCACCTATGTACCTATGTAGGTGTCCAGGCAGGTTGGGTACATGTGGTATCCTGATTTTGCCTGATGTGCCTGTGGGTAACCCACAGCTACTGGGGACTGATAACAGTGCTCCCAGTAGGCACATGCAGTACACCATATGAGGCATACAGGTTAACAGAACCAACATGGTGCTAAAATGTAACCATCCCCATACCATGTACACAGCTCAATGCATGCTGCACCTGCATAAAGGTATGTCTGCTGCATGATGACAGTACACAACCCCCCACGCACCTGTCACTTGTCATACACAACCACTGCAACATACACATCACACTATGAAAACAGGTATCACATACACCTCTCACTATCTTGTCCACCCTGTGCATCAGAATATATTTGCATAACCGCACCGATGGTGTGGATGACAGTGATGGGGAGAGGCTTCATCATATGCACAGGGTGATATGTTGCCAGGGGCATAGGCTGTACCAATGGATGACATCATTTTTGTGTGGGCCGGGGCATTTACTGGGCATGACTGTGCAGAATGCATGTGGATGTGGTGGAGCCCTACAGTTGTGCTGTGGTGGGATGTGTGTACACAGTTCAGCCATCGTGATGCCTACACGGGTATACTTGGCAGCCCCAGACTGTACAGTGCAGGTTGTAGGCTCACTGTGTCCATCTGTGGCCCCTGACCCGTGCCTGCCTGGGGTCCCACGGGCACTACCCGGGTGGAGGTATGGAGTGGCCACTCCGATGACACATGCCCCTGGAACCGTGTCCACGCTGGGACCCAGGGCCACCCCACGTGGCCTGCTGTGTCCTGGTGTGGTGGTGTAGCACCAGCTGCACTGCTGCTGCTACCGCACTGTGTGAGTGGGCATGAGAGGTGGCACGCACACGCCGACCACACTAGGTGGTTTGCTGGCCTGGCCACGTGTCCACGCCTCACCCCTACCAGGTGTTCCAGCACAGACAGCTCAGCTCGGATTGACATGCCTGGGTCGAGGATTCCAACCATCTCACCTAATCGCCTATCCAGTACATTAGCAATCTGCTGTTGAGCATTCGCCAATGACTGGATTTTTCATTTGGGGAATGGATTGCGCCCTCTGCAGCCTCTGCCCTTCTTGGTTCTGCCGTTCAGCATGTGCCTGTGCCGCCATTACAGTCTGGAACACCCCTGGTGATACCAGCTGCTGCCCTGTACAGCAGGTGCATGTCTGCCAGAGGTCCTCCACGAGCAGCACCACCCCTGTGGGGGAAATCACCAGTCATTACACTGGCAACATGGTGTGTACGCACCTTCAGCCCCCAAAATTCCTGCTCAATGCCAACAGAGCTGACTGTCCTTCCTCTATGGGCAACGGTGATGTGGTATGTGTCGGCATCAGCGGGGGATGAGGGGACATAGGTGGGATGGTAACCAATGGCACAGCTTCTGCCCCTGACAACCCTGCCTGTACCTCATGCATATGGTCATCACCGCTAGTATCTGTGGGGACACTAGCATCAGATGGACCGCAGGAGGGGACGCACCTACACCACCTGTGAATACAAAGACATACTGTAAAATTACACATGCCCCCACACACACACACACACACACACACACACACACCCCCGACACACAAAACCCAGACACCACACACACACAACACAACACACAACCCCCACACACGCAAACACACACACACAAACACACAGCAAACACATGCATGTGATATTGCAGATGGCATGCAGCATTCCCACACCACAGCACAGAGAATGCAGGCCAGACATTAATAGTGTAGTATGCATACTGCCCTGGGGTGCACACTACATCAAGCAGGTGTCATTCAAAGGGATGCAGTACACATTCATGGTAGTTTGCATGCCACCATGATACACCATGTGGCCACAGGCAGGTTAACAGTACACATGGCTGGCGCACTTGACATGTCCTCCCCACGATAACATGTGGACATGTGGGCCCACCACATGCACCCATCATACTGGGCCCTGCAGTGTTATGTGTACAGGCTAGATAGAATGCATGTGTAACAAAAATGTCTGTGCAGGTGTGGTTGGTGTGAGCCGTGCATAGCTATACAGTGGGGGGTACAGGCACTGTGCCACTGCATGGCCAAACAGGTATGTTTTTGTGGGTGCATAACATGGACGCATTGCATTGCCATGTCTGCAACACAGTCATGCTGTTCCACAGCACGATATGGTAGACATTGGTGGCACCCCCTGGCTGCAGACAGGCATTCCAGTTGTCTGGTGTACCACATCAAATGTACAGGTGGTCCACTACAGCTTTAATGTGTGGAAACAAAGGTGTCTATCCACTTCAAGACTGTGTGGCAACATGCCTGTGGCTATCACCCATGGCCATGTTTGACTGGGTCATGGACAATTGTGTGTGATGGGCCCTGCCCCTCCCTGTGGTGGCCCATGTGACATACACCCATGTCGGAGGTGTCACAATCCAGAGGGCTATGCAAAAACAGTGTGGATGTTTGCTATGTCGGGGGAGGTCATGTCATGGTGTGACAATATTGCAGACAGAACACCACGGGGGGATGTCATGTGCCTGTCACAATGTGCACACAATGCAGGGGCATATGTCACATTGGTAACACCTGTGTGCTGCCAAAAGAATTTTTCCAAACCCAAAGGGCCTCAAACCCTAAATGTGGTTTTAACTG
>NW_025056742.1:0-8295 GCF_019279795.1 Protopterus annectens | reverse complement strand
CAAACAGATGCCCTATACAGACCATCTCAAAAACTGCAGCTTTACTCCGTCACATATCGCTACTAAGAAGCGATCTCTGCCTAACACAAAGCTATATCAAACCAGAGCTTTTGGACATGCTCACTTAAAGAAATCCCA
Source organism: Protopterus annectens (assembly GCF_019279795.1). Lineage (NCBI taxonomy): Eukaryota > Metazoa > Chordata > Ceratodontiformes > Protopteridae > Protopterus > Protopterus annectens. Next base: position 8,157 of record NW_025056742.1, on the reverse strand, counting down.
ATCCCACCGAGCTACATGCTCTAGGGACCTAAACCTTGTCACAACAATAAACAGAAAATGCAGGAGGGATAGATTCCTGTCCCAGAGACTTCCCATACTCTGGAACAAACTACCTATCTATATCAAACAAAGCTCCTCATTAGCACTCTTCAAGAAAAATCTTGATGATTGGATGGGAGATAGGAAATTCACCCTGGGGATCACTTCTGTGGCTTTGCTCGAAAGTGGCACAGGAAAATAATTCTCTTGGATGGCTAAAGCCAGGGTACCTTTTGGCTAGGCTTATATAGGCCCTAGGGCTAATTGCCTAGTACCTACCTATGAACTTATGAATCTATGAATTAATATGTGGTGTGGATATCCCACCACTGCCAAACAATTAATATTTGATGCATGTGCCCTGGCCCAGCAATCAAGGAGCCTCAATTCTCACCTCTAACACCAGTGAGGGATGTCTCATATATGAGGAAAGGATAACCAGTACACACAGTAAAGTGCAATTTCCCTTAAGAGAACACAGAGATGACAGTCAGTCAGGGACTGGTCACTTCCTTGCTCTCCATGTCCCCAATAAGACTCCCCAACTACACAGCTATAGGGTCCAGATCTCAGCCTAGTGGGCACGCTAAAGCCTCCAGCAGCCTCTCTGTCCAACCAGTACTTTGTGTCCCTGCCCAAGTAGCTCACACACACACACACACACACACACACACACACACACACACACACACACACACACACACACACACACACACATTTTGAGAAGAGTTTATACAACCACACAGACACTCCTGGAGAAGGCTGGCACAGGCTGTGCAGCTGTGCCCTTCTTTCCCAGACTATACTGTAGAAATCACTACCACCACCCAGCTAATATTTATCAGCTACTAAAGGCCCTTATGAAAATTGTCCAATTATTGTGCCAATATTATTTATCCAATTGGTAGTATAACTAAACTTGGCACCCAGGAAACTTATTAGAGTGACTTGGGTACAGGATCACTATATACATGCACTGCTACTTTTTAGAGCTTAACGTATCTCTGTGCAAAACTTAGCCAATGGGGAGTTGAAATGTTTTAATATATTTAATAATAAATAATAAAAACACAAAGACAATACTTTTTAGCACTACACAGGTGCTGTAGTCAGGAGTTCCAGAGATCACAGAGAAATATTCTAAGAATAATTTGGTAGTATTTAGTTTCTAACTGTCACAGAAAAATACCTAGTCCTAATCTTTCTAGTTTCCTAACTATTTCTAAGAGAAAACACAAGTCTAAGATAAAGCTCACTGCATATAGAGCAAGGCAGAGTCACTGATGCATTTAGGATGCTCAGAGACAAAGGAAATGCTTAATAACTATCTGATTCTCCTCTGTTTTAAAATCACATTTCCTGGTTCCTACATTACATCATTCCTGCACACTTTCCTGGGGTACCCAGGCTAACAGGCTTCATTCTTTCAAAGTAAGCTCACGCCGAGATCCAGGAAGCAAAGTCATTAAGGACATTTATGCTCATAAAAGATTCTGGCCGGAATTAACTCTGACCTTTATCAAAACAATTAGGAAAGAGATTCCCTTCATCTAGACTGGCGGGCTATGTGTTTTGGGTAATCAAAGGGTCACAACATGCTTTACTTGGTTAGTACAGTGGTGCACTCTTCTTACATTCCATTTTCCAGTTCCACTTAAGCACTATTTTTACCATTTAAGACAACAAGCCTGTGGTTTACATTAATATTTACAGATGACAGAATTATCTCCAAACTGCTATCTGACTATGATGGAATCATAATGGTACCTGTAGAGTAATGACATGAGTGCATGTCTAATACACTACAGGGACTATGATAGAATCTGTAATGAAGAGTATCTGTGGAGTAATGGCCAACTTGCATGGAGTGCAATGTATAATGCACCACATGTGGACTCAAAGGAATGGAAGCTTCATAATGGTATCTGTGGAGTAAAGCTATCAGTGCATGTACAATACACCTACATGGACTACTGAAATGGAATCATAATGGCTTGAGATTCTCAGGGAATAATCACATGGTGCATGTAATGTAATACCACCCACATGAACTAGGATGGAATCACATAGTGGTACCTATAATAGGTGGAGTAATGACTATGAGCATCTGCCATAATGTAATACACACGCATGGACTGTGATGGAATCATAATGCATTAAGCTGTGAATGAGTGAGTGGCATGAGAAATTGCATGGTCCTCAATACACTACATGGACTATGAGAAGGAAGAAATAAGCAGTAGTACCTGTATGGAGTTAAAGATATAACAGATTGCCATGTGTGTGATATTCCTAGATGGACAATGATGGAATCATATTGACACACCTGTGGGGTAATGCTATATAAGTGCAACTGTAATGCCACATAGACTATGATGGCATGATTATGAGTACCTGACGGAGTAATGACATGAGTGCATGTCATGCCTGGAATTGCCACCCTACACATGGACTAAGATGGAAATATAATGGTACCTGTTGAGTAACTAACTTGTAGGTGCATGTTGGTAATATAACTTTCATGGACTATGATAGAATCATATTATGGTACCTATGGAGTAGTGATGATATGAGTGCATGTGTGAAAATACTGCCTCACATGGACTATGTTAGAACTAAATATTAGTACCTTTGGCACTTAAATAATGCTTGAGTGCATGTGCTTAATACACCACAGACGGCCTGTGCTGGAATTATAATGGGTACCTGTGGATAATAACATGAGGTGGATCGCGTAATTACCACCACATGGACTATGAACTAAAACTATAATAAAGTACCTGTATAGCAGTAACATGGAGTGTATGTGTAATACACATTCTTGGAGTATTATGGAATCCACTTAATGAGTACCTAATGGGTAATAACATGAGGTACATTTGTGATACAGCTTAGAAATGGACTATGATTAGGATCATATCAATGTTACCTGTGGAGTAATGACATGAGGTGCATGTCTAATACCACTACAGGGACTATGATTAGAATTATAATGGTACTGGTGGAGTCATGACATGTAGGTGCATGTAGCCAATGCACCACATGGACTAAGATGGAAGGCTTATAGTAATGGTATCCTCATGGAGTAAAGATATGAGTGCATGTGTAATGCACCTACATGGACTACAATGGAATCATAATGGCAACTGGGAATAATCATGAGTGCGCTGTCCATGTAATACCACCCACACTGGAACTTCAGGATGGAATCATAGCAGTGAGTACCTGTGAGAGTAATGACATACAAGGTGCATGTCTAATACACTACATGACTATGAAGGAATCATAATGTATACCTGTGTAGGCCAAAGAGATACTGGAGTGCGTGTGCCAGGATACTCTGGAAATGTGTACTGATGATGGAATAATATTGATTATACCTGTGGGGGTAGGCGGTGGCAAGTGCATGTGTAATAGCTACTACATATGAAGCTATGATAGCATGATACATAAAGTACCTGTTGAAGTAATTACATGGGTGCATTATTGTAATTACTTACATGGACTAAAGATGGAAACATAATGGTACCTGTTGAGTAACAACATGAATGCATGCCAGCAATACATCTACATGCACCACCGCTCACGATAGAATCATAAGATGGTACTGTGTGGAGTAATGACATGGTATGCATAATACACCACATGGACCATGATGAATTCATAGTGTACTTGTGTAGTATTAAAGAGTCATCAGTGCCATTGCTTAATGTATAGACCTACATGGACTATGATGGAATCATAATGGTACTTACCTGTGGAATAATGCCAACCTGGAGTGCATGTAGTAATACACCTACATTGGACTGTGATGGAATCATAATGGTAAAAGCAGGGAGTAATGACATGAGTGCATGTATAATGCACCACATGGACTATGATGGAATCCTACTGCTACTAATGGAGTAATGACATGAGTGCATCTGTAGTACACCACATGGAACTTATAATGGGAATCATATGCTTGGTACATGTGTGTTAATGAAACATCAGTGCATGCTTAGCACACCTACATGGACTATATGATGGAATTATAATGAGTACCCTGTGAAATAATGACCTGAGTGCATGTGTAAATACACTTACGTGGACTATAATGGAATCCTATAATGGTACCTAATGGAATAATGACCTATGATTGGCATGTGGCAATACACTTGCATGGACTATAATGGGAGATCATAATGGTGCCTTACCAACTGGATGTAGCTGACAGCAGAGTACATATGTGTAATACACCACATGGATTATGATGGAATCCTAAATGTTACCTGTGGAGTTACTTGACATGATTGCATGTATGGTAGTACAGCTGCATGGACTATGATGGAATCATAATAGCCTACCTGTGGAGAGAATGGCATGCAGCACGTAAGCCAGTGAATCCTTACCATCATGGACTATGATGTGAATCCCTTATTATTAAGGTACCCATAATGGAATAATGAGCATGAGGCATGTGCAATACACCTACTAATGGACTATGATGGAGATCCTTCAATTTACTCTTGGTACCTGCGAATGAAAGCATGACTGCAAAATATATGTAATACATTACATAGACTCTGATGGAATCATAATGGGTACCTGTGAGTAATGACACTTGGAAGTGCATGTGCAGTTAAGCCACATATATGGACCTGTGATGGAATCATAATGGAGTACCTTTGGAGGAGTAATGACATGAGTGCATAATGTGATAGTACTCCATGCTTGCACAAGGAGTGGAATCAATACTGATACCTGTGGAGTAATGAGCATGAGGTGTATGTATAATACACTACATAGCCTATGATAATCATAATGGTACCTGTGGAAGTAATGAAATGGAGATTGCAGGAATTGTAATGCCCTGTATGGACATATGATATAATCATAATAATGGATTTACCTGTAGAGTAGCTGTGACATTAGTGTATGTGTAATATTAATGCTCCTACATGGACCTATGATAGGAATCATAATGAGTACTGCAATGGGAAGTAATGATACTTAGGTAGTGTGTATATGTGTAATACTACCATACTGGGCTATGATGGAATCATAGTAGTAGCCCTGTGGATAATAACAAGGTGAATGTTATTAATATACCACATAGGGACTGTGATGGAGATCATATCTGGGTACCTGTAGATGTGGCAGATATTGTGACATCCCAGTGCATGTGCTAACACACCTACATGGGCTGTGATGGAGATCCATAATGAGTACCAGTGGAGTAATGACATGAGCACATGTGCTGTAATACACCACATGGACCATGATGAATTCATAATTGTATATGCTTGTGTAGTAGCCGTGAAGCATCAGTGCATGTAATGGAGCCTACATGGACTATGATGGAATCATAATGGTACCTGTGGAATAATGACTTGAGTGCATGTGTAATAGACCTACATGGACTGTGATGGAATCATAATGGTACCTGTGGAATAATGACCTGAGTGCATGTGTAATACACTTAAGTGGACTATAATGGGATCATAATGGTACCTATGGAATAATGACCTGAGATGCATGTAATGGCCACTTACCGTGGACTATAAATGGAATCATAATGGTACCTGTGGATATTAATTCTACAATTGCATAGTGTAATACACCACATGGATTACGATGGAATAGTAATGTTACCTGTGGAGATTCCATGAGCATGGTTGCATGTGTAATACAGCTACCATGCATCGGACTGTGATGGAATCATAATGTACCTGTGGAGAAATCGCGCTTGAGCACATGTGTGAATCACCTACATGGACTATGATGGAGATCATAATGGTACCTAAAATGTGACATGGAGTGCATGTATATGAATTCACACCTACATGGGGCGTGTCATTCAATCCATGAAGAAATGGTACCAATGGAGTAATGTGATGCTTGAGGTGCATGTGTATGTACACCTACATGGAAGACTCTGTGATGAGAATCACAATGGTATCTTTGGAAGTAGCCAACATCCAGTGCATGTATGCAACACACTACTTTCATGGATTATATTGATGGAGATCATACTGAGTACCTATATGGAATGAGTCACATGAGTTAGGATCTGTAATGCACCTCACATGGACTATGATGGAATCATAATGCTACCAGTAGATAATGACGACTGAGGTGCATGTGCTGATACACCTACCGCATGGGCTATGATTGGGAATCATAAGTGCTACCTGTGGAGTAATTACCTCCAAGTGCATGTGTAATACACCTACATGTGCCACCATGAAGTGGAATGCTACTGGTATCTGTGGAGTAATACAATGAGCGATTGCATGTGTTAGTACTGCAGAGGTACTGTTAATGCCAATGGGAATCCCTCTGAGTACATGTGGATGGTAAACATGAGTACATGTGTAATGCCACACACATGGACTGTAATGATGGAATCCATAATGGTACCTGTATGTGGAGTAAGAGGACAGCATGAGTAATTGCATGTGTAATGCATGACATGGACTACGAGTGAAATCCCTAATGGCTATACCTGTGGAGTAATGACATGGCAGCATGCATGTAACTTACACTTTCACCTCACATGGACTGTCCAGTGGAAACATAATAATGCCTGTGTGGAGTGACGAGCATGGGCACATGTGGGGAAATACCACTACATGGACTAACAGTGGAATCTCCAACCTGTACCTATGGAGTACTGGCATGAGCCCACATGTGAAACTGCCTACATGGACTATGATGGAATCAGAAATTAGGTTCTTCTGGGAGTAATGACAGCATGAGTGCATGTGCCATACTACACCTACATATGGACTATGATGGAATCCTCACGGGTTATCACTGGAGTAATGACAGGGGTGCATATGCCAATACACAACATGGACTATGATTTGAAATCATTATGATACCCCATGTGGAGTAGATGAGCACATGTAAGTCCATGTGTACTGTATACCCATCATGGACTGCAATATAATCATAATGTGGGTACCTGTCAGGAGTCATGACATGAGTGCATGTGCTTGGCTCTACCTCACATAGACTGTGATGGAATCTTAATGCATGGTGCCTCTGTGGAATGTGACATGTCATTATACATGAACTCTAGAGGGCTAAACCACAGCACCTAGCTCTCTGAGAGATGTATTTAATCTTACTACAAAGGATATGTCCCTAGAAACACTGGGTGCCCAGCAGCAGTGGAGTCCCTCCCACAAAGGAGGCACCTCCTAGGACCACCTGGAGAGCTACCCATAAACCCAGGCCAATGGCCTGGTCTCCACTAATGGAAGGATCGTAACCTAAGACTCTTAAAACAGAACTGGTGGGTCTACAGATAGTGGCCTCAGTTGGCTTTGCAAAAGGCAGATCCCTTTGGACAGACCTAGTGAACTTTGGAAACAGTCTCTTCGAGGCCATGGTGAAGGCCAAAGCAGTTCCTTACAACCCTGCCTGGTCTGGCAAGCCCAGCCGACACAATACCACTCAGGCATCACTTAGACAAGCTCAGCAAGCTCAAATGTAAGCCTGTATCACAAGGACAGAACCCATGGAGTCAGAATGGCTGGAGACATGTCAGATTCTAAGCCAGTCACAGAATTAAGAATTACCACAGGGCTCTGTCTTGGGACCCTTCTTGTTAGGCATTTATTTTACTCGGATGCTAAAGGCTTAGGAGGTTGTGACAAAATTCACAGATGACCTGCCCCATGGGAGCCATGAGTCGATACACCAGCTGGCACATACATCCTTCAGGAAGACCCAGAAACAGATGGTGGTGCCAGGAGTCATGGACCCAAGAGCTTCAAATGCCAAAATGTATAGTCGGCTCCTTCTGGGAGAAGGAGCAAGTACCCACAGAGTTACATTTGCTGAATCATTCTCATTACTATAGAAGAGTAATCCAGAGACCACAAGGGACCCAAGTTAATGACCTCTCATTTGACATCCACGCAAAGTGGTTAGAAAGACCTTTTTGAATTAACATGAAGGATCCAGATCAAGGGATGTTTTGTATATCCTCCTTATCAGGCCTATGATTGAACAATCCCCCATTTGGATGTAAGGGCCCCTGAGGCTGGAAAACAAAATATCCCCAAAGAGGATAAAGGGTTAAAATATTCATATGCTGCCAGACTAAAGAAAGTTTGGATAATGCTA
>NW_025056741.1:0-8584 GCF_019279795.1 Protopterus annectens | reverse complement strand
AGGGTGCTATCAGGGGGCAGTCCAATTTGCATTGATGGCTTTCAAGGATTTACTTCACCCAGGGTGTGTTAAAAAAGATTCTCCAGGGGACCATTCAGAGCTCCTTTGCAGGCAAGCTTTACGATTTTGTGGGAGACTGCTCTCAGTTTACACCTCAATCTTTCAGGCAAGGTTTCTACTAGGAGCACCAGAACTCCTTAGCGGATGTGTTGAGCAGACAAATTGGCGGATCCTCACGAGTGAAACTGGATCCTCATGTGTTTCAAAAGTTGACAGTGTTATGGGGACTCAGACATAGATCTGTTCGCTTCTCCACTAAATTACCAGGTTGCCAAAGTTTTGCACAAAATGTTTCATCCCACAGCTTGAAAGTGGATGCTCTATCATTCAGTTGGAGCAGTCTTCATGTCTATGCCTTTCCACCTCTGCCTCTCATTCCCAAGGTACTCCTGAAGGCCAGAAAAAGACAAGCCATCCATGATTCTGATAGCGGCCGGATTGGCCTCGCACAGCACTGGTACTCACTACTGAGGAGTTTTGTACGGGAGCCTCCATGGCCTCTGCCTTTGATTCCAGAGATTCTTTTGTCTCAGAGAGTAATCACTTCCTCAATGTCAAGATTCAGTCTCCTGCATCTCACAGCCTGGCATATCTCTGTTTTAGACCCCTGGAGGGTCTCAGCCTTCCACAACAAGTTTTGAATGTTATTTTGGAGGCCAGAAGGCCTGAGTACAAGGAAGTTTATCTGATAAATGGAGTGAGATTTTTCCTTTGGAGCAAAGCTTAAGGACTTTGATGTTTCCAAGCCTGATTTAAGTGTTTCTCTTCAATATCTTACTGAGTTATTGGACAAGGGTTTGTCTTTCTCCTCGATAAAGGTTCATGCTGCAGTTTCATTTCTGCTCACTATGACTGTGACCCTCCTTTATTTTCCTCCCATCCTTTGTTTGCTAAATTTCTTAGAGGGCAAGAACATAAGACCCCACGTCAGAAAGCTACTCCCCTGCTTGGGATCCTCAATTTTGTGTTGGAAAAGCTTACTTCCACAATCTTTTGATGCCGTGCTGTCTGACGGCCGAGTTAAAGTATTTATCATGGCGGAACTGCTTTTTTTGTTGGCCATTACCTCTGCCCAAGAAGGGTTTCTGAATTACAGGCCCTTATGGCAGTGGAAAACCCTTTCCTGATTTTTCACAAGGATAGGTATCTTTGCGTACTAATCCTTCCTTTATGCCGTAAGTGGTTTCTAGTGGCCTTGAACCAATAAACTATTCATTTGCCTACTTTTTATGCAAACCCCCAAAATAAAGGAGAGAAGATTTTGCACACGTTGGATATCTCACAGGCAGTTACGTTATTATTTGAGCAGAACTCAAGGGGTTCAGGCAGTCTCAGCAGTTGTTTGTTTCTTTTGCTTTGGGTGCTCAGGAAGAACCTGTTTCAAAACAAACTATTTCTAAATGGATTGGGTTTGTATTTCTTTCTGTTATTCCCATCATGGTAAAGTGAGATTCTGGCTGGCACTGTGACCTCTCATTCCACTCAGAGCTACTGCCACTTCTACTGCCTTTCTCAAGGGGGTAGCTACAAAAGATATTTTGGAAGCAGCCACTTGGAGTTCAGTACATACTTTTCTTAAAGCATTACCACCTTCCTCTTTATTCTAAGTCTAGGGCTGGATTTGCCACTGCACATACACATACAGGGCATTTTAGCAGCCCCTAATGCTTTTGCTATGATTTTGCCATCCTCCCTTTACTCTGCTTTGGGATTCTACCCATATGTAAGGACTGCAGCAATGCGAGATGAAGAACATAGTACAGTTTTGTACCTACCATAAATGTAGATGTTCGTGAGATCTACATTAAGCTGCAGTCCAACTTACCCCTCCCTCCTCCTTCCCCTCTGTAGTTTGGCATGGGTATATGTTTTGGGTGATGGTTGTTGTTGGGCATGTTTTTGGGAGGTATCCTGCTTTTTGGGCTGTGGCCTGCCGTTTAGGGCCTTCTGACATCTGGGGCAAGAAAAGGACTGAGGATGATGCCGTCGGGTCATGCGCTTTTATTCCCTTGGACGGCTCTTGATGTCAAGGATCTGAGCCACCTGATGACCGACGGCCAGCCTAATACTTATTGGTGGCCTCGGCCGACCCGAGGACAGCGTGACCACCCATATGTAAGGACTGCAGCAATGTAGATCTTCGAACATCTACATTTATGGTAGGTACAAAACTGTACTTTATATAACTCATTTTTTTCTCTAAAACCCTTGGATTTAAAAAATTATATTTGATTACAATAGACAAATAAATGCATATTCTAAAAGTATTGTCTCAACCCCACACACAGTAATGCAGATATTGTAAACAGTTAAAGAAGTAATCACATATCAGTTATGTCAGGAATGTAGCTGCCAAAAATAGAAGTTTTTCGTTCAGAAACCAATCTTGAACAAGAGTCTTCATTTTTAGGAATCCTCGGAAAGTCTGAAAAGATTCCCGGAGCACTAAGTACATTTCTGCCTACACGCTTTTTAGGAAGAGCTGGCCAAAGTGACAATATCTAGACCTTTATACAGCATTAATTCTCAGCCATCATTTTTCCTGGTCCTAAGCTTGTCTGCAAAGCTGCTTTATTTAAATTGATATAGGCTTCAAAGAATTGTACTTTGCTGGTTCAAAACATAGGCTCATAATAACTGTGTTTGTGGCAAAGTAAGATGAAAAAGCAAACCCTTCTATACCAATTTGTTTTTCAAAAGCATATTAACACAACAATCTAAAAATATCAGTTTCTTATGCTGCTGCTATTTTGAGAATTTTCTTTACTTTATGGAAGAATTTAAAAGGACTAATTACAGAAATTTAAGAGCAAACAATGGTTCAACCCAGTATCTCTCTCTCAAATGGCAGCAGCGCCGCTGCCTCAAGCAGCGAAATAGCATGCTAAAAAAATTGTTGCATTGAACTATTGTCCAGAGTTTTAACGCAACATTTTAAACTCAGAAATCTCTGAACAATTAAACATATGGTCAATGAAGTTTTGTTAAAGCAACCATTATGAAATAATTATTTTCCTGCAACTGAATAGAATATTTTTTGCAGTAAAAGTGGAGGGTTAAACTCAACCTAGAATCTTCCTTGTATCTGTAGTGGAAATATATAATTTATGTTATTTTTTTTTGGATGTTGTTAGACTGTAACAGTGTTCCTCAAGTTAATGCCTTTGCCTTAATATCTAGTTTAGAAAATATGCAGTAATCCACGGCAGAATATGTTCACTGAAAATTAATCAAACCGCTTTGTTGGATCAGTATGTGAAATAGTGCTAAAACAAAGTGCCTTCATAGACCCTGGTGTAGATTATTCCCTCAGTAAATACTCATACTGGAACAGCTTATTGTGCTTATATCAATGACTTTGAGGTAAGTTTTAAACTGTTTTGTTTTTGTTTATAGGTTCATAGGTTCATAGGTTCATTAGAGTAGGTACTTTCAGGCTGCTCGGGCCCTGTAGGGCCCATACAAGCCTAGCCAACAAAAATGTACCCTGTCTCGCCACCCAAGAGAAATTTATTTTCCTTGTACCCCTGTTGAGCAGAGCCACGAGAAGTGATCCCTGGGATGGAATTTTCCCATTTCATATCCAATCATCAAGATTTTTCTTAAAGAGTGCTAATGGAGGAGTTCTGTTTGACATAAGGGGTGATGGAGTAGTCTGTCCAGAGTATGCTGGGAGGCTCCTGCTCCATACAAAGCTCTAGCTAAAATGTGCACTGGCTTTACATGCACCTGCTGAAATTATTTTCCCTGTGCCCCTGTGGAGTAGAGCCACAGAAGTGATTCCCTGCGGGTGAATTTCCATTTCCCATCCAATCATCAAGATTTTTCTTGAACAGTGCTAATGAGGAGCTCTGTTTGACATTAGATAGGTAGTCTGTTCCAGAGTATGGGAAGTCTCTGGGACGGGAATCTATCCCTCCAGCATGTTCTGTTTATTGTGTGGTGACAAGGTTTAGGTCCCAGGAGGCGTGTTGCAGCTCCTGGAGGAGATTGGGATTCTCTTTTAAAGTGGGAGCATGTCCAACAGCTCTGGGTTTTGACATAGCTTTGTATGTTGGGCAGAGACCTACGCCCCTGAGTAGGCGTATATATGTGATGGAAATAAAGCTGTAGTTTGAGGCCGGTGTCTGCATAGGGTAAGTACATGTTGTTTGAGGCCAGTAATCCTCTTTGTAAGAGGTGTATTTCTGTGGTCTCTCTTCTGGTTGTTGTAGATGTCTTGTGAGGTACATACTTGTCTAAAAAGGGCGTTGTACTCTATAATGGGTCTAATGAGTGATGAGTAGAGGGGAACAATGACCTCTTTTTTTTTCTGGATGAGAATCCTTTTGTGATGAGATGAGCCACGAGTATAAGGATTTCATGATAAAATAGAAAATATATGCCATTTGCTCTTAAAGCAGTGTCCAACCAAGTTTTACACATCTGCAGTAGCTCATTAGAGATGAATGTAGAACTTTAGAACAGTGAAGAAACCGATTGCTTATTAAGTCCCTCTAGTTTGCCTTGAATTGACAATCTCTTATGTTTTGGGTTATTTAGGAAAATTATTTAGCAGAATTCATTCATATTCAGTTTGCGTTTATACATACAATTGTTAGCTTCAAATGGGGAAAAATATCAACAAATTCTCCACTATATAACATTTATGTGAACAAAATACCACATAACAGTGTTTTTAAGTAAGATGAATTATCAGTGGTGTAATCAGGATCAGACAAACAACTAGAACAGAATGCATGGCACAGTAAAACATATATTCTGTCTTCAAGTAAAGTGTACTGTACTTCTAGGCCTGATAATGAGTATATTGATTAAATTAAGATAGAAACAGAATATTTCCCTGTTGTTGTTTGAGGTAGATCTTGAACTTTTTAAAATAGGCTAAGTGGCTGTAGGTAGTGTATGTGCAAAAAAAAAGCTTGATCTTTTACAGAGCATTTTCAAATAGTTTTATTCTAAAATATTTCACATGTCATAGTCTCTCTAATGCCCCATAAGAAATATACATGTTTAATTTCTTTAGAAACACATTAGTATATACAGTGAGGCTATTGTATTGAACCCGTTAACAGATCTTAACTTTCATTTAACATTTTCATGGGGGTTCAAAGTTTTGCAGCTGAAAGGTGCTAAATATAAAGTATATCTTATATTTCTATTTATTTCAGTTATGTTTTTCTTGATTGAATGTCCACAATGATGTTACAATCACATTTTTTAAGAATGTGGGCTTTTCATAGGCTTAGTGGGACTAGTTCAAAAAGTACCTTCAGATTCTGTCAGTTCTCAGTCTCTTGAGTTGATTGAGTTGCTGCAGTTAGGATCCCTCTCATGAGTTAGAATTCATAGCAATTTACATTTAGTTAGAATGATTTATACTCTTCTAGTCCATTCATTTATCATCATCCATCCATCCATCCATCCATCCATCCATCCATCCATCCATCAGATTTAATGCCTGCTTTATCCATTTCATAGTCACAGAGGCAGTGGTCTCTGTCCTGGCATGATGAGGGCTGCACAAAAGTAGGAAACAAGGCTAGCTGTGATTAATTTCCTACCTGAATATTTCTGGGATATAGGAAAAAATTGGGAGTCCCTCAGTAAAACTCACACAGACAGAAGGAAAACATACAAAAGCTACACAAAGGGTAATCCTAGCCTGGAACCAAACTGGAGAACCATGCATTATGAGGCAGTAGTGCTAACTCCTACAGCATTGTGCCACCCCAATCTGTTTTTGTTCTATCAAACTACTACATATTGTTTTTTGCTGTAGCATTAACTATATGTTGTTTCTGGCTGCAAAGCAAATGCATTTATGGATCAATACAAGTGCTGTATCATATTATTGGTTAAGCAAGTTTATTTAGCCTCCATGTATAGAAAGGTCAGTATAATCCCATCTTCTGTCAACCCAAGACATTGCTATAGTTTAATGTAATAATAATTTTTTCTTTGAATATAAATGGACTTTCAAGCACGATAAAATATTGAGATGGTACAATCTACTAAACACCCATATCCTGATATTGCTTATCCAGAAAAAAGAAACTAGAATAAATTGAATTTGAAAAAAATGTATATTTACAAAGGTGTTAAACAACCATATCATGGTGTTATTTACCTATAAGAAATATATACAAATGAATCTGAATATGAGAAATATTTTTTTCTCAATTGTACTGTGTATTACCTTCTGTAGGGTACAGGACAGACATGCTAGTAACTGAATCCACGGATATCCCTTAATTGCAGGTAAACTGATTTTTAGCACAACACTTTACACATGCTTATCTTTGTGTGTAACTGCAGCTTAAGGAATATACAACTGACCTAAATGCTTTCACTAAGGGAATGTTGATTCTGCCATTTGGCAGTAATATGATTACATCTTTTGCAACAACTTTATTTAAGTTCCAGCCTAGCCAGCTTGCTTCAGTGTAAAATAACAGTAATATTCTAGGTAAGCAGTTAGTCTGGATACACTCACTTTAATACTTTCTTAGATTAAATGAGCATCGTTTTACTACTGATATGCCACAGTAAATATCTTCTTTACTGTTTAAAAACAAAAAAAAAACATGTAAGACAGAGAAATGTACAGTACTTATTGACCAAATAACTCCCCATTCAAATTTCCCCTTTCATCCTACAGAATTTAGGGTGATATACAGTAATAAAGGTAAATGGGACTGTGCTTTTACTTCCCTAATATTTCAGTAGTACCTTTTATTTTTTCCTTACTTAAAAGTATTGGTCATATAACAAGGGTCTCCTTTAGATGATCAGTGCTCAACTTATTATGGGCCAAAATGTAGTAAATGTAGTGTAAATGGGGTATAAAAATCTTCCATACACTTTTTCATAAAGCATGTGCTCTTTGTGTGTTTGTCGAAGACTGTGGTAAGAGTAAGGTGAGTTTTTAAAAGTGAAAGCAAATACTTTAGTCATGTATTTGCCTTCTAATAGTACACAAAGGAAAAAGTTTAATAACTTGGCGTAGGGTTGCCACCTTTTAAGCAGGCCAAAGTGGGACATGGAGGTGTGGCCAATATGATGCTAGTCACACTCCCTTCAATGACATTACCACAGGGGTGTTGAAGGAGATGCAGTTATGGATACAACAGTTTGAAGTTATTACAGCAAATCTCACAAATAGGGTTTGCCACCGCTCGTTGTATAAACTGAAGTAAGGGCACCCCTGCACCCCCACATCACCAGTAACCCCACCCACCCCTCACATCACCAGTAACCCCGCCCACCCCTCTTCCGCCCCATGCCTGAACTAGCCTGAACTGTTTTTTATCTGATTGCTGCATTATTTTAAAAT
Source organism: Protopterus annectens (assembly GCF_019279795.1). Classification (NCBI taxonomy): domain Eukaryota; kingdom Metazoa; phylum Chordata; order Ceratodontiformes; family Protopteridae; genus Protopterus; species Protopterus annectens. Next base: position 1,188 of record NW_025056741.1, on the reverse strand, counting down.
CTGCACTTAAAGTTACATTTTAGTTGAATTTGATCGAAAGTTTGCTTGTTTGTTTGTTTAATTTAACTGTCAGGAGCTGCGCCACTTTAAAGTGTGTGCCAGCCTGTGTAACTAATTTATCACTGTCTCTGCATTTTCTGTGTGTTTCTACCTTCAAAACAAAAACAAGAAATAATCCTTGTTTTCTCACCTTCTTCGCACTAGTTTTAGACCAGTTTTACGATGAGTGCATTTGCTGTATTCACCGGGGCTGTGTGGTGTAGTTCCCTTGTGTTGTCCATTACCTTACTTGGATAGAAGGAAGTTTCTTTTGCTCACCACAGTGGGAGTGGGGAGCCTTGAGCAGCCTACCTGTCCTTGGGGGAAGTGACCCTCAGCATGCAAGAAGCTGTAGTAATTGGTTGTTTGGGACCAATATTCCTAGCTCTTTTAGTAGGTTCACTGTTTAAAATCAATCCTCTGGGCGTTTTCTGGCTATACCGCTCAGACAAGCTCCATGATGGGCTTTACAGGAGTGGTCCTAGCAGCAAAGGAACTCAAAAAGTGACTACCTTCTGGATTTATGCATCTTTGTTTCCTTTCACTCTGAGGCAGCTTTCTCCGCAGCTTTTACCCCTGAAAATCTATTCCTCGAACTGTTTTTATGGATTGCTACCCATTATTTTAAAATCTGCACTTAAAGTTACATTCTCCTTAGCTCAATTTGGATCGAAAGTTTGCTTGTTTGTTTGTTTAATTTAACTGTGGAGGCTGCCCACTAAAGTGCCCTAGCCTGTGTAACTAATTTATCACTGTCTCTGCATTTTCTGTGTGTTTCTACCAAATAAACAAAAAAACAAAAAAATAATCCTTTGTTTTCCTTCGCCTCTCGGGACTAGTTTAGACTCAGTTTACAGGCGGCATTTTATATTGCCTGGAGGCTGTGGTGTAGTTCCTGTGTTGTCCATTCACCTTACTTTGGATACTTGAAAGGAAGTTTCTTTCGCCTCACCAGTGGGAGCATGGGTTTCCTTGAGCAACCTACCTGTCCTTGGAAGTGACCTCAAACAAGAAGCTGTAGTAATTGATTGTTTGGGACCATTCCTAGCTCTTTTGTAGTTCACTGTTTAAAATCCGCGTTTGCATGGCTTTGCGCGGTCCTGCGCATAGTGCAACGCCCGTTAAACAAGGTTAAACTTTCTGCGCCAA
>NW_025056740.1:0-7260 GCF_019279795.1 Protopterus annectens | reverse complement strand
CACCAATTTGGACTCTAGTCCTTTCCTAGATACCACCTCTGATGTCTGTCACCACAGTTGCTTGTGCCTTAGGGCGGGTACATGGTCAAGAGCAGACAGTCCAAGGAATACAGTCGCAGCTAGGAGGCCAGTCTGCACTTCATCATTTTAGAAATGAAAGCAGTTCTTTAACATTTGTGACTTCCTTGCCTGAAGGTGCTGTAGATATCCACACTGACAACAAAACAGTGGCTTGGTGCATAAACAATCAAGAAAAATACATGCCTCTCCCTTCACTAAGAGAGATGATTCTTGGTACTTGAATGGATGGTGTTCATGCACCACTTTCGATAGTTAACCCCATCCCTAGGAAAATCCAGTTCCCTAGCTGATAGGGCCGTGGTTGTTTATTCATACTTCATGAAGGGCTCCCTTGTCCCATCAGTGGAATGGAAGATCATTACTATGGAGGGGCTCCATTTTATAGGCCTCTATAGGTTCATAGGCGTAGATACTAGCTATCCTGCCCTAAGGCATTTATAAGCCTAGCCAGAGTGTATTTGGCTTCCCACCTCCCTATTAGGATTAGCCCACTGTGTCTCTGTAAAGTAGGTCACTTGAAGGTACCCTTTTAAGATTAGCTTCATCAGCCTCCCCCAGGGACAGCCAGAAGAGATCCCAGGGTGGAATTCGGGATCACCACTGCCAAGACTCCGCTAGTGAGGTGAGTAGGGCCATGTCCATGACTCAGATCTCATTCAGAGTGAGGGGAGCCTCTGAGAAATGAATCCTGTCCTCCATGTCCTATTTATTTTTGTGTTGAGGTTTCAGGGTCCCTTGAGCCAGCCTAAGGGACTGGATTTTTGAGGTGAGCATGTCCACAATTTGGAAGCCTTGACATGGGCCTTGTGCTTATCAGGCATGACTTCTGAGTAGGCGGTAAGAATCTCTGAGTAGAGCTGGAGTTTCTTTTAGTCGAGAGCTGCATAGGACATCTGTTTGTGGTGCCCATGATCCTTTGGGAGTAGCTCTTTTGGGGTCTCTCCAGTTGCTGCAGGTGTCGGGCAAGGTACATCCTAAAAGGGGCATTGTATTCACCATGGGCCTGACAAGTGACGCCCAGTAGAGGGGCAATGACCTCTCTTGATTCTAGATGCGAACCCTTTCGTGATAAGGTGGGCTATAGAAGGTCTTTTCTAACCACTTTGGCAACGCATTATCAAAGGAGTAGATTACTTACCCGCCGCTGGTCCCCAAATCTCTACCATTTCTTCCCAGATTTAATGGATTACCACCCCATGGTAATTTGTGGGCACCTTTGTTTTTCCCAAAGGGGATGACTACACTTTAGCATTTAGCTGAGGTCGGGTTTCAGCCACCCATCTCTGTGAGACCCTTTTTGGAGGATGCTTGTGTTGTTTATCTGGATTATGGCTCCCCAGTTTGGTAAGTCGCCTGCAAACTTTTGTCAAATATAATTCTCAAGTAAGGCCTGAACTCAAAGAAGTATATATACCGGCCGGGAGTTCCCAGAACTGAGCTCCTTGTGGGATGCCATTTTGTAATTGGTTTGGATTCCTGGACATGGCAACTGCGATTCTGACTATGTGGGTTCTATCTCTGGAGCCAGTTTGCAGCTCCGCCTTGTGATATAGGGTTGATATTTAAGCTGGTGTTTATTATTTATGATGCCCGAGTGTATTGTGTCGGCCATGAAGTCCAGTAGGCTGTGGGACTACCTTGTCTTCATCTATGGCTTTGGTAACTGTTTCAAAGAAATCAACTAGGGCTTACAGGTAAGACTGCCTCAACAAAGCGCTGAATTTGGTAGGGTCCAGTGTCTGGAGTGCTCCCAATGTCTTTTGTTTATGAGTTCCATGATAATACGCCTCCATAGCTTTTGCATACAGACCAGACTAGGTCAGGCTTATGTGGGGCTATATAGTTTCGGGTCTGTTGTGGCACCACCTTTGTGGAGTGGGACTACTGTAGCAGTATGCCATTCTTAGGCACATATCCCAGTAAGGCCAAGCTTGAACAGTGACTCTAATGTAAGGGTTCTCTGGAGCCTGCTGTGAAGACATACAACCCTGGGACACCGCCCCAGTCCTATAGATGCTGTGTTTTTTGCTTTTGAAGAGGGCAGTCACCTGTGCATCTGTGATGTCAGGGAGGTTACATTCAGTTGGGAGCAGTACTTGCTCCTTTTGGGGAAGGGGGAGAAATTTGGCGCTGAATCTGTCTGCCAGGATGTTATGTCTGTAGGTTCGGTATATTTTGTACTGTTATGCAACAATTCAGAGCATATCTGGGAGTTTCCGCCGTTCCTGGACATAACTCAAAGTTGAAGGCCTTAGATTATTTTTAGTGTTCAGGGCAATTTTTCTTTCTAAAACTGGCCTTTGATGATTTTATGAGGATCAAGTTTTTGCTAATACTGATCAGAGATGCCTTCCTTTTTGGGATTTTGCTCTGTCATGTAGTAGTTTCTCCCTCCTTCTGTTGTATAGCTTATTTATGGCCGGGGTCCACCTGACTGGTTCTGTTTTGGAGGAGTGAGTCTTGGTTTTATTTGGGATACACAATCCACATATTCTGCAGGTGCGTCATAGAATGCACGTAAAGGATTCTCATGGATTGGGCTGTATTATCCCCAGCCTAGGGCTTTGAAGGATTCCACCTCAGTCTGAGAAGTAAAGTTGGCTTTTGAGAAATTCCTTTACAGTGATTTCCTTGGCTGGGGTGGGACGGATATGGATGTCCAGGGAAATTTGTTTATGGTCTGATCTTTACCAATGAGGGGTTTGCATTTCTGGTGTGTGGAACATAGAGTCCCCATGTTGGTGATGACCAGGTCCAATATGTTGTTCTCTTGTGGGAGTGGTGACCAGTTGTTCCATTGCATTAGAGTTATAAATTCAAGGAACCATTGGGCGAGGGTGTTTGGGCTTGAGTAGTTTTCCAGTCAATGTTTGGGTAGTTGAAGTCACCCAACAACATAGTGCAAATGAGAGACCTTCATATTCTCCAGTGTTCTTAGAATGCCAGGGGTTCCTGTAACAGGGAGGGTGTGCTCTAGCAGGCTACAAACTGTTGTTAGTTACTATGATGGTTTCTGATGTGCCTGCGGTAGTGTTGAATTAATCTGGAGGTGTAGGTATCTTTGATGAATATAGACACCCCCTCCTTTGTGCTCGTCAAGTTTAATGGAACGATGGTGAAGGAGTTATAACCTGTAGTACTGGGGTGCTCTCAGGAGCCTTGAACTAGGTTTCTGTTACTGCATGACACGATTTTCCATAGTGAGGAGAGCCTTGAGGCGTGCATCTTGAGGCTTAGACTTCTGGCATTGAGTAGCATTACCTTTAGTTTTTATCCCTGGGTTGTCTATGGGAGGTAGGCTAGTTCTCTTTAAGCCTTGCCTAAAAAGGCACTATGGGTGGCAAGAGCCTTGGCCAGTATACGAAAACCTATAAGTGACAGGTAAGCCCTCCTAGCGAAGCAACGGCGGGTCGTTGGTCAAGCATGCCATCCCAGGCTGACAGACACTGATCCCCCATTTGAATGATACCAATGCTTTTAGCCAATTGTTGAAACTGATCATTTTGTCTTCACACGGCATCAGCCCCTAGTGATAAGATGCTACTCAAGGTCAGGGTTTATACCAGCCTGACCACATGGTCAGAGCATCTCCCATGTCTCTTTCTTGCAGTCCAGGAGTGGGGTACGTCTTCAGGTCATTCTACACCAGCATGGACAATGACTGAGTCATACTTGGACTTGCTTTTGGAGTGACCTGAGTGTTGTGTTATGGCTGGATCCTGGCACCCGACAGGCAGCTTACAGTGACCTTTCCTCGTTCAGTCTGGTGAGGGGACGCCAGTGCTGTGACAATAGAGTCCCCTATAACAAGTGTAGGTATTTGGTGTGTTGTTTGGCCTTAAGGGCTGTGACTGTGAGGCACACTGATTTTGTGAGATATGTGGATTCATGGGTATTGAGGGGTGGTTGTTGCTTCTGGATATCTGCTTAGGCGGTCTTTGCTGTTTAAGCAGATTTTTATTTAGAGCCCGAGTATGTTTTTGTGTGTTTACAAAAGGTATGTAGATGCAATAGGCTCACCGGAGACTGGATTGTGGTGTGGGTGGTTACTCTTCTCCTGACTGACTGTGCCAGTCTTGCTGAGGAGAGCTCTCCTCCAGTTTGGCTGTGTAACTGCATCTCTCACATGGCTAGAGTTTGTTGAAGTGAGTGAGGGTTGTTCAGGGTACAAGGCAATTGTAACATTGCCACAAATTTCCAGATTCAACAGCTGACTGGAGAGTAACCTTGAAACTGACCCTTGGACATACCAGATTAGTATAGGGAACTGTTTTTTTACTGATCAGATTAGGGAAGGGAACTGATTTTTCACTTGATCAGTTGGAGCTTATGGTGCACTGGGATCAATGCTGGACATGCTTACTTATTTACATGAAATAAATGCTCAGTCACTATGGCGCATGCTGAATACTCTACACAGTACACATTATTACACACACACACAGACATACACACACACACACACACACACACACACACACACACACACACACACACACACAGGTTGGTTTGAACACTTACCTCTGCGGTATGCTGCAAACAGTACTGCACTCCTGTTTCTACACCTGAGGAGTAGCCAGTGTCTGGAAATACATCAGGTCATACTGGATTTCTTCTTTCCCTTTTCATGGAGGCTCAAAAGGACAGTTTTAAAGTTTCTACAACATGGCTCCACGTGACTGCACCTGGTTCCAAATAAGTGCTTGTAGTCTTCTTTCCAGTTGTTCCCGTTGAGAGTTGCCACATCAGATCTGTTTCCATTTCTTCCTGTCCTCTGCATCTTGCTCTGCCACCACATCACTTCCTCTACCACATCCATGAAACCTAACCTTATGAGAGTCTTCCTCTTTCTTCCTTCCCTGGCAGCTCCATCCTTAGCATCCCCTTTTCCCAATATACCCAGCATCCCTCCTCAGCACATGTCCAATCATCAACACTGAAATCTAGCTGGGCATGCCTTCCCCCTCTTCTCCTTCAGCCAGCAGTAGTCCAATTTCCACCAGCGTCCTGTTGGCTAACAGTATTGGTTGTTGGTGGTCATTGTTAACCTGGTTCTCGACCAATCCGGTATGGAAATCTGTATTGTTGTCCACATATGTCATTTGGCAGAGGTTATATTGGATGCCCTTCCTGACGTAACCCTCCCCATTTATCCGGGCTTGGGACCGGCACGAAGAAATGCACTGGCTTGTGCATCCCCCAGTGGCTGGGTTACACAAGTGCTTGTAGTATAGTACACAAGGCGAAGTGCCTCTTGTTGTTCCTGTGTATTGTGTTCCCTCTGTTACTTATAGATAAAGTCCATCAGATCTCGTCTTTATTTTGGGCAAACAAATCAATAACTCTATGGCTGAAGTTAGTTATACTTTTAATGTTAACTCCTTCCCCTATGGAAATCATAGCCAATGCATTCAATCTTTCTTGCCCCATTTGTGCTTTCTGAGAAGAAGCGTTTTAATTATTTTCAATGTTGAGAAACTGCCACTTTCTGCCTCAGCAGTTGACATTGGTGTGGTGGCTATAATTAACAAGACATTGTAAATCTGTGAAAACACACTGATTAAGGAGTTATCCACCAAGAATTTTAACATCTGGACTGCACTCGCCAGTTGCTGTAAAAAGTCTTTCATGTTGATACACACCACTCCAAGTTCTGTTCCTAAAGTTGTCCTCTCAACAGGAATGGATAGTTGTCTATTGTTGCTGTGAATATATCTTCTGGAAATTCTCTTATGTATGTTGAAAACTTTTCAGGCAGAAGTAACTGAGAAGCTTGAAGATGGCCAGTTTGTTGAAATCATGATGTTGCCTGGAACTTATGAAATCACACACTTCCTTTGCAGCAATTGACAATGTCTCATGCAGTGTTGGGAAGCTGATGGCCCTCATCTACGTCTTGACAGGATGTTCTCTGTCTGTAGATACATTTCTGCAATACCATCGATGCCCAATCTGATACCGTCAATTTCATTCAAAAATGTATGCACATCCTTTTCAACAGCGGTTGCATCTGTGGTACGACACTAAAGTTGCCTGTACAGAATGTCAACATGTAGCCCATTTGCTTCCTGTACGGTTGCTGCAGCAGATGTAGGACACTTGTACAAATAAAGAAAGCACTCCGACAGCGACTCCAAGTTCTCGTACACTGCATTTACAGTACAAATGTTAAAAGTCCACTGTGTTCCTGACACTCTTGGCATGCGTCGTGATACTATACTATCCAGAGCAGCTTGTCTTTGAACTGAATGACTGAAAAGCTGGAATTCCGTACCAAGTGTTAAAAAAATGTCCTTGTTTCAGTATTTTGTTGTGTGCCCTTTGCATTACAGGATTAAGCAGGCAGCAGTGTACATAGTAGGCATATTTAAACTCTCCTCTTATGATGGCTCGACCCCATGCTGAACACCACCAAACAGATGCACCATCATAATTTGAGCAATCACTTTTTTCGCTGGTCTCCCACTACTCTTCAACTATTGTTTTATCACACCAGCAATATGTCCTGCTGTCTGTCCAGGTGGTAAAGTATCATCAAAAACGCTCCAACCTGTCCATTGACAACGAATCGAACACAATAGCAATTTGCCATAGCCCAGCAAAATCAGTGGTTTCATCTGGCAATTACTGCTACAAATTTTGCAGTATGAATCTCTCCTTTTACTTTTCTCTGCATATTGTTAAGTATGTGGTCCAGGAGTTCATTTTGAACAGTTTTTGATGTTCCTTTAAAAACAGTTGAAGTTGTCAAGTGTTCAGTCAACTTCTGATCAAACTTGCAGCCGAATTCTACCAATCTCCAGAACATTCCTGCACTCAATGACTCTTCAGACTCATCATGGCCTCTTAAAGCAACCTTCTTCAAAGCACAGCTTGATGCAGTCTATTATAAGTGATAAGAACATGACCGTTTTTCCACTTTCTTGTTAAAGTTCTTTCTACTGATAACTTGGTATCCACTACTTAACTGAGACCTGATATCCAATAAATTCCCAACACTGCTAGACTCCATTTGTTGTCAAAATGTTTAGCAGACTGTTCATGCTTTCTGGACTTTTCTTCCAGTCTCTTCAGGTCATCCATACCCTTTGATGTCCAGGCACTTTCCACCAAACAACAAACATGGGGAGCAGTACAAGCTGTTTGTTTCTCACAACCACAGATCCAGTGTGTTTGTCA
>NW_025056739.1:0-6917 GCF_019279795.1 Protopterus annectens | reverse complement strand
TTTAAAGTTCAAAAAGTGCCTTTGGGGGCCCTAGGCCTCCTTTACCCCAGGGAGGAATGGGAACCCCTGATCAAGGTAATTAAATCCTCAGCCATTTTGAACATTTGTTTTTTTAGGCATAGGGGCCTGTGCATGTGGCCCAAGCGTCGGTTTTTTAGACATAGAAGTTGATTTTGGCATAGGTTTTGAAGAGGGCGTCTGTTTAATATACAAATCTTTAGGCCTGAAAACACCCTCAGAAGCCGGTGCCTGCTCATCGGCTCTGGACGCATCTAAAGTAGAGACATCCACAGTTCAATAAAATTTTGGATCCCAAATGGGTCTCAGTAGGGCCTGTGAATCGTAGCAGGTATCAGGGGCTCAAAGTGCCTGAGTACCCGACGGGCTTGGGAGAATGTTGGTTTTGGAGCTTGATGGTCATCTGTCTCTGTCTTTCTCTTTGCATTTTTTGTGTATTCCGGTAGTCAGATTGCAGATCTTGAGCCAAAATATTTTGATGCAAAAATACTGATTAATAGGCTGATTAAATTTAGCAAAAAACCGACAGCAACCAGGATGGGCCTAGGCAAGGAATATAGTACAAATGAAAAAAAGGGTTATGTACCTACCATAACGTCCATGTTAGTTGTCTTCTCCCTTTTTTCTTGCTTGATGGTTCGAGCCGATCCTCCCCCGACTGCATTTGCTAAGCTCGAGAGTCACTTTTACCAGCTCGAGGCAGCCCCATATCCCATGATGCAAGGGAAGTACCCAGATCTCGTTTGAAAAAGGGCAATAGCACCAAGCAAAAAAATACTTCCCAAAGGAAGAAAAAAAACTACAGATGGAAGAAGGACCAGGTCTGAATGGTCTTCAGCATAACAGTTTCTTATAACAAGGTCTGTCCAGGCCAGGGGAAGGGGGGAGGGTCAAAAGGGCGAGAAGACAACTAACATGGAACGTTATGGTAGGTACATAACTTAATGTTAAGTTGTCAATCCCATTCTTGCTTGATGGGACCGCCCCTAGCACCTCTATCCTGGGTGGCTCAATGGAACAAACTCTTGAGGACTGTAGAGCCAAAACTGGCTCTGTCCCTGGAGGCCAAGTCCAATTTGTAATGGGAAACAAAAGTGTGGGGGTGGCCCAAGTCCCCTGCACAAATAGTGTCAAAAGGAAGTCTAGTTTGGTTAGAAAGCGCTCCTAGTTGAATGTGCTTTAGGTTTTGAGCACAGCTGTTTTCCCTGAGCAGATAAATTTCAGAGATGACCAAGAAAGCCATCTAGACAAAGTCACTTTAGAAACGGGAAAGGGCCCTTTTTTTATTATCCGAAAGGAAACAAAAAGTTGATCAGATTTTCTAAATTTTTTGTTCTGTCCAAATAATATCTAAGTTGACGGTGGACATCAAGATAATGTAGCTTTTGTTCAGCTCTATCTGAATAGTTAGGAAAAATACAGGAGATCAATAGATTGATTCAAATTGTTTTTTGAAGCGACCTTAGGCAAAAGGTTTGGGGTTAGTTCTCAAAGATACTCTGTCTTTGTGAAAACCAAATGGGGGGTCGAACCGAAGAGCATGAAGTTCAGACACCCTCCTGGCATGTAATAGCCACTAGGAATAAAGTTTTCCAAGAAAGATATTTCGGGGAACAAGAACAGCTGGCTCAAGGGGAAGAATCAAGGATGTCAGCACTAAATTTAGATCCCACTGAGGAGGAGGATTCCTGATTGGAGGCTTTAGTAGGAAATTCCTTTCAAGAAGGCCCTGCAGAGCCTATGGGACATAATATTATGATCTGCTATACCGACATGAAAATTGGAAATAGCAGCCAATTGAACTCTGACTGTGGAAGAAGAGGAGCCTGCATGAAAAATCTCTGCAAAAATCCAGGACTGCCTGAACAGGGGCAGTAAAGGATCAATATTTTGGCCTTAGCCCAATAAGAGAAACTTTTCCATTTGCTTGTATAAATCCTCCTGGTAGAGGATTTTGGGGTTACTATGATGTCTCTAACTGGGTTAGAGATCAAAGGAAGCCTGGCTAAGGAAGGAAGTGGAGCAACCATGCTGTGAGGTTGAGAAAAATTGACCGGTGCAGCTGCCCCATTGGTGAATCAGAAGATCTGGCACTGGGTCCAGATGCCCGGCTGCAAAAAGGTGATGATGGAGGAACGGAACCAAACTTGTCGAGGCCAGAAAGGGGGCAATGAGAATCAATTTGGCTCTCAAACGGTAGCTTTCTGGATAACCTGGGGAAATCAGAGGAAATGGGGGGAAGGCATAAAGAAGTCCCTGGGGCCAATCCTGGGTCAGAGCGCTCTGGGGATGGCCTGATAGGGGGAAGAGGCAGAAGAAGTCTGGACATTTGCTGTTTTGGGGAGTAGCAAAAGATCGCAACAGGGGGCCCCCCATTCCAGAAAAATCTCTTCCGCTATAGATTGCTTGAGAGACCACTGTGAGGCATGAGAATAGCTCTGCTCAATCTGTCCGCAAATGTTGGTTTTCCCAGGGATATGTTTTACCAGAAACCGATGAGAGGAGATCGCCCATTGCCATAGTCTGGCTTCGACAAAAGGGGGTAGGACTTGGTTCCCCCTGTTTGTTGATATACCAAACTACAGACATGTTGTCTGTGTGGACTGCAATTGTCCCTAGGGGAAGAAAGTCGTTGAGGGCTTGCAACGTTAAAAGCACTGCCCCATCTCCAGGACATTTATGTGCAGATGGTCCCAACGGTTGCCACGCCCATGAACCATCCTGCCCTGATAATGACCCCCACCCGATCGGGGAGGCATCCGTGGTGACAGTGGCTATCGGGATGGGGGTCCCTGCCTTGGTGAACCTGAGATGTGATCCACCAAGCAAGATGTTTAATGTTTTTCACCAGAATCTGGTGACGCATTGGAAGTTTTTGGTTGGGGGAACAGCATCCACTGAAGAAGGCATGTAGAATCGAGCCAGGGAAAAGAGTAATGGCCGCAGCCATGAGACCCATTTTAGAACCATTCTGGCCTGTACTTTCTTGTTGGCCAGAATGATCCTGACATGACTCTGAATGTCTGAAACTCTTTTATCTGTAAGGGTAGCTGACATCCGAACAGTGTTTAAGTTTGCCTATGAAGGTAATAGACTGGCAGGGCGATAAGGATGACTTTTGTTGATCGAGATGCCCAAATGAGAACAAAGGTTTATTGTGTAATCCCTGGCTTGAAAACTGATGCCTGGTGGTGGCTGACAGGAGCCAGTCCCCAGATGGAAACACCTGGAATCCTTGACGCCCCAGGTGAGCCGTGACCACTGCCATGCATTTGGTGAACACTCTGGGGCTGTAGTGAGACCAAAGGGCAGGGCTCTGAACTGAAATGACTGGACCCCAGCCGGAGAAATCTCCTGAGCTTGGGAAATTTTTATGTGATAGTACGCAACCTGAAGATCTATTGAGCACATCCAGTTGACCATCTGTAAGAAGGGCAGAATTGACTGAAGAGTGACCATTCGAATCTTGTCTTCCTGACAGACTTGTTGAGTCTGCTGAGATCCAATATTGGTCTCCAGTCTCCCCCCCTTTTGGGGACCAAAAGAACCTTGAGTAGATTCCGGCTCTGAATGGTCTTTTAATGGCTGAATGGCTCTTTTTTCAGTAGTTTTGAGACTTCTAACTCTGCAATTTTTAGACCGGTGGTACATCTGGAAGGGAATTTGAGGGAAGGGGCCCCCAAAGGAATTATGTAACCCTTGGATATGATCGACTGTACCCATCTGTCTTGAGTGAGGGAATGCCAGGCTTCTGGGTACAGTGATAAACTTGACTGCCTCCAAGGAGGGACAGCCGGGCAACATCTCAGGGATGCTGAAAGGGCTTGTCAAAAGAGGCCCCTGTTTCCCCGGTTTTTCGGACCCCCCCTGCCCCTAGAGCGGCGGCTGTTGTTGTTACCCCCCCTGCCCCTAGGGGTAAACTGACCCCGTGAATTGGGGGCTCCTTGGGATTTACGGAACCACATTTTCCACCTTCTGTCCTTTGGGATAAGGTCTAGAAGGGTGGAAAACGGACTCCTACAGCAGAAAGAGTCTTGCCGCCTGTTTCCCCCTGGTCAAAGTTTTTCCCTGAGGGCCAAACAAAGCTGACCCATCAAAGGGAGATTTGTGAAGGGCCTTAAAGGGATCGAAAATCATACCCCATCCAGGCTTGGGGCCCAAGAGCCACACCTGCCTCCTCTACTCCCCCTCAGCAGCATAAGATATTAGCCGCATGGAGGAGTTTGCAATGGAATTAAGGGTTCCTAGCAAGCAATCTTTTTTTGAGCCCTGCAGCTGTAGGATCCTGTTTCTTCACCCAGCTCCTAAGGATATCCCCCTTTGGGGTCTGGTGAAGTGACATATAATTCAGCCATAGCAAAGGTCGCTGAGGAAAAAAGCCCCCTTCCATCCATGGTCCTAGAGTCCTTATTAGGAGGATGGGGCCCCGGAAGGATCTGCAAGTTCCTTTTGGTGGCCACCACCACCCTGGCATCAGCGGGGCACCCTTAGTGAGGAATTGCTTGTCAGGGCAGTGATAAATTTTGAAGGCCTCCTAGGGACTGGCTCTACAGAGTCAGGAGCCCACCCCTTTGGGGAATAACCTGCATGGGGGCGAAGGCGGGGACACCCAGGAGGTGGAGGGGCCCAGATCCAAACCCCCTAGGTATACTGACTCATCCTCAGAGGGATTGTTTGGGCCAGTTTCCCTCTGTTTAAGGAGTTCTAGGATGTCTGAGAAGGAGACATCCTCAGAGGGGATCTAGGGGGTCCCTCTGACTCATCAAAGTCAGTATCCGTGACAGACTCGGGAGTCTACATGTTTCCTCTTTCAAGTCCTCTTCCTAGGAGGATCTCCAAACATCAGGAGAATCCTCGGAAGAGGGGAAATTCCCAATGGGGAAACCTGAGGCGGAGGATCTCTGGGTCCTGTAGCAAGAGAAGTGGCAGAGATGTCAACAGGCACTATAGAGGGGGGAGCTGGGGAAAAGACTGCTGACTGATACCAGTGGCCAGCACACCCTTTATCACCTCAATCCCTCCCAGGCAGGTCCGAGAGAACCCGTTCAAAAACTAGGAACCCCAGGGACCACCGAAGGGAAGTCTCCCAGGCAGATGTCGGAGCCGAGCTCACCAAAGGCCCAGGCTCCAAGGGGGAAAAGCGGGGCGGACAAGGGTCCGATGCCACTCACCTCGGAGGAGACCAGGAAGCCCACCACCGAATCCCTCTAAGGAAGGTCTCAAAGGGGAAAAAAATAGAGGCTGAAGGAACAGAAGGGGTATCTGTCCTCCGCCGTAGCAGTAACCATTCGAAGACTCCCAAACCCCAAACTCTGGGGTAGAGTTGAAGGAGGAACTGTAACGGGGGTGGACCAACAGTCGCCTGTTGAGACGGACTATGTAACATTTGGGCCAGTACCTGTGACTTAAGTAATCTGCTGACCACTCTCTAGGTCATGGTCTGAAAGCCTGGATGACCTTGAAGAGGCCCCGATGGCCCCGCCCCGGAGAGGTGAACCCGAGCCAAAAGCCCCAAAGGGAAAGGAACCCGACCTCTTCCTGGAATGAGCCATCGAACCAAACATAGATCCGTGGGGCCGAAGACTTATCAGCCGCGGGAAAGTTTCGATGATCGGCTCCAGCCGGGGGATACAGCCAAAAAACGGTGTCGGAGCCGATGGGGGCCCCCACCGATGCCTTGCCACATGGTGGTCGGAACCGATCGGAGCCGACACGGGGTCGATGAAAATGGGCACCGATAGCCATGGGGCCGGCGAAAGCCAGAATCGGCTCCACCCGGGAGCCGATCTCGACTGAACAAGGGCCCGACCCCAGGTTTAAACACAGAAGCCTGGGCCTTGGAAGATTTGGCTGATTTTGATGGAGCCGACTTCCCGGAGAGCCCCCCGGGCTTAAGAAGGCCCCTAAGTATAAACTTTTCTTTTCCTGCAGGACTCTCTGGCTGAAGGAATGACAAATAGCACAGGAGTCCTGCAGGTGAAGAGGCCCCCAAAAAGGAAGAAGTGTGACCGCTGTCAGAGACACCACAGCACGAGTCACACTTCTTTAAAAACCCGAGACCCCCCCTTTGACATGGTGTTCCAAAAACACACACACACCAGTCAAAAAATTAAATTAAATAAAATACCAAAAGGTATTACTATAAAACAACACACACACCTAACAGGGGGGATGGGATGGGTAAAGTTTGACTAAAAAAAAAAAATTTGAAGAGACAGGGATTTTCTGTCAGAAAATCTATAAATTAACTTTTAACTAAAAAATTTAAAAGGTTTTTAAAAAAGGGGGTTAAATATCAAAATAGTGAATCACTTACCAGGAGCTGGTAAAAAGGGGGACCTCATAAAACGGGAAACGAGATCTGGGTACTTTCTTGCATCATGGGATATGGGGGTGCCTCGAGCTGGTAAAAGTGACTCTCGAGCTTAGCAGGATGGGGAGGTCCCAACCATCAAGCAAGAATGAAGGCGAGATTGACAACTTAACATTCCTTATTTGGTATTTGCTTCCCACAAGTAATACAATTATTAATTTTTACTGACATTGGTAAGGGGCAAGAAAAAGTTTCCCCAAAGGGGGTCTTAGTTTAGGTTGAAGACTTTGGGTTTTGAAACTCGAGAACAAAATTTCAGGAGTCGGCCCACCAGCACTTGCAAACTGCTTCTGCTTGGGAACAAGAAAGACAGATGAAAATGGGGGCGGCTGCATGTTTTATACCCCTGACACCTGACGCATGGAAGACGGACAGCAACCGAAGGACCCAAGACTTTGTAATCAGGGACTGAGGGGAACCTGCCAACAGATTACCCAACTGTAATGACTGCAACAGTGAGACCAAAAAACATCAGCCTAGAGTTTAGGGAATTAATATGGCAAGGTTGAGGCCTTTGAAAGCCCTG